>NC_053389.1:437572241-437872241 GCF_905171765.1 Bufo bufo | reverse complement strand
AAAAATGTATGACACATATTTGATATCACCGCATCCGTAATGACCTGATCTATAAAACGGTCATGTTACTTTCCCCGCACGGTGAACGCCATAAAAAAATAAAAATAAAAACTATGATGAAATTTAAATTTTGCCCACCTTACTTCCCAAAAAAGGTAATAAAAGTGATCAAAAAACTTGTATGTACGCCAAAATAGTACCAATCAAACCGTCACCTCATCCCGCAAAAAATGAGCCCCTACATGAGACAATGGCCCAAAAAATAAAAAAACTATGACTCTCAGACTAAAACATAATTTTATTGTTTCAAAAATGCTTTTTTATGTTAAATGTAAAAAAAAAAAAAAAGTAGACATATCAGGTATCGCCGCGTCCATAAGAATCTGCTCTATAAAAATACCACATGATCTAAACCCTGTGGTGAAGACCGTAAAAAAAAAAAAAAAGCCAAATTTTGTCACCTTACATTACAAAAAGTGTAATAGCAAGCGATCAAAAAGTCGTATGCCCCCCAAAAAAGTGCCAATCAAACCGTCATCTCATTCCACAAAAATGATACCTTACCTAAGACAATCGCCCAAAAACTGAAAAAACTATGGCTCTCAGACTATGGACTCATGGAGACACTAAAACATGATTTTTCTTTTTCAAAAATGAATGGTTTGTGTACGGATGTTCATGCACATGACTCTATTTTGGATCTGCATCATACATGGATACCACCATAATAGCAAAGACAGAAAAAAAAAAACTGTCAGCCTAAAGTAAAGTAAATGTTTGTCGGCATCTTCAAATGAAAAAGTTTACTGGAGTGAATACGGCGTTCGCCACCACGTATCGACTCCTATAGGGTCTTACTCAAGTGGTCAAGACACTTAAGAAAGACCCTATAGGGATGGTTACATGGTGGCCTATTCACTCCAGTACACTTTTCTATTTGAAGATGCCGACAAACATTTACTTTACTTTGGATATTGTTTAGGATGAGGGAAAGGGTGGTTCATCAAGGATAAGGAATTTCCATGTGTGAGTGCTATCCAAACTACTACTGACTGTAAATAACAGATACATTATCAACTACAATGAGTTGCTTAATGATAAACACTTTGATATCGTGCAGTGCACAATACCATTCTGTTTTGCAAACTGTATTGTATACTAAACTGCAAAGATTCATGTATGTAAGCCCAAAAAATGAACAAGTAATATTTCCGTTTATGGCAGCTGTAGGGTGGGCCCCTAGAATGACTCCCACTGGTGGGCCCTAGGCACCCCAGTCCGACACTGGTCACACCTGGGCCCTAGATCCTGAAAGGACCTAAATGCTCCTCTGCTACATGACCGGTATTATAAATACAGTAGGACGTGACAGGCAAAGGGTCTTGTTACAGATTTTGCATGGAGACCAGGAGCTTTAGGGCTCTTTCACACGAGCGGATGCAGTGCGGGTAATCCGCTGCGTGAAAGAGTGCCAAGCCGTGCTCTGGACAGTAGAAACACAGAGAATTAACATGATTGATAATGCTCCATGCCCACAGTACGAGAAAATATAAGTGAGAGACATGAACATGTGGAGTCACTGTGGGTAGAAATACATTGAGGAAAAAACAATAATAAATTACTAATAGGAGTTTATTATAAACCACCTAATATACCGGAGTCCACATAAAATCTACTACTAAACGAGATAGACGAGGCGGCAAATCATAATGAGGTCGTTATTATGGGGGACTTTAACTACCCAGATATAGACTGGGAACCTGAAACCTGTACATCTCATAAAGGAAACAGGTTCTTGGCAATAACCAAAGACAATTACCTTTCCCAACTGGTTCAGGACTCGACTATAGGGACGGCCATACTAGACTTAGTATTAGCCAATAGACATGACAGAACAACAGATGTGCAGGTTGGGGGACACCTGGGAAATAGTGACCATAAAGTAATACCCTTCCAATTATCATTCAAAAGAGTGTCTCTTCAGGGAGGAACAAAAATACCAAACTTCAAAAAAAAGCTACATTTAGCCAACTAAGAGAGGCCATAGGCCTAACTAACAGGGACAAAGTCCTCAAAAATAAAAATACAGCCACAAAATTGGATATTTTTAAAAGCATCCTAAAATCTAATTGTGAGAGGTACATACCTTATGGGAATAAAAGGTTAAGGAACAAGAAGAAACCAATGTGGATAAATAGAACTGTAAAGAAATCAATAAATGACAAAAAGAAAGCATTTAAATCACTAAAACAGGAGGGTAGTGAGAAAGCACTATAAGCACTATAAGGAAAAAAAAAATGATATGTAAAAACCAAATAAAAGCGGCCAAACTAGAGACCGAGAGATTAATTGCCAAAGAGAGCAAAACTAACCCTAAAATGTTCTTCAATTATATAAATGGTAAAAAGTATAAATCTGAAGGTGTCGGCCCTTTACAGAGTGATGAGCGGGGAGTTGCAGAGAGAGAAGCAAAGCTATTAACTATTTTTTTGATCTGATTACTCGACATCTTCCCGCAATAGTTGCCCTATTGGAAACGCATGCTGCTCCTGATATCCCAGAATATCTAACAAAGAGATGGGCGGGGCATCAGTTCCACTCCGGCTTTTCGTCATATTCCCGAGGGATCAGTGTATATGTACATCAAAGCATTGACTTTATCCTACTGGACCAGTCGATCGATAGAGATGGGAGATTTATCTTCCTCTATGCTCAATGGAACGGTAGAAAGTGTATCCTTGCTTTCTTGTATATCCCCCCCACCATTTGCAATGACAGTCCTAAATCAGTTGACAGTTTTCATGTATAATAGAGAGCGGTCCCCGGTATTAATATGCGGCGACTTTAACTGCGTCCTGGACCCGGCGTTGGATAGAATTTCAACTGCGGGGAAAAGCTCGCAGGGAAAGCACGCCCTATTTCGAGGGTTTTGTGAGGAGATATGACTAATAGATGTTTGGCGATGGCTTTATGGTAACAAACAGGTGTTCTCTTGCTTTAGTAAAGCATACAGTGCTATGTCCAGGATTGATATTGCCTTGGCCAATGGTGAGATGCTCGACTCCATCTTAAAAATGACATATGAGATCCACGGCATCTCCGATCATTCACCGATTTTACTGGTGATGAAGATCGGGCAACAAGCCGGGACTATTAGACCGTTCAGCACTGGCTAACTATACTAAATGATTCCGTTGGGATTGACAAAGAACTTATACAATTCTGGCAAGAGAACATCGGTACAACACATGTCCACTTTGTTTGGGATGCCATGAAGGCGTTTATCCGCGGGCTATACTTCTGCAGAATAAAAAGGAAAAAAAATGAATTCTTTAAAGAGCAAAAAAATTTGGAAGCAAATATTGCATATCTAGAGGGTTGCATCCGAATACATAACGACGCGATCACACGTACTAAGTTAAAATCCGCTAAAGACCACTATATAACTTATATGAGGGAAAAAGCTCAGAATCAATTATTTTTTATGGGCTATAAACACTTTTGTAAGGACGGTACCCCGGGTAAGCTATTGGTCTCCATTATTGCGAATCAAAGGCCTCCCCAAAAAATTAGACAAATACTGACAGGTGACGGGCGCAGATTGGAAAGAGGAGTGGAGATGGAGGGAGAATTTTTGAAATATTTCAGCAATCTTTATGGTTCTGGAGCGGATGATACGGAGTCCAAGATAGACGACTTTTTAAAACAGGTCAAGATCCCGGTGCTGTCGGATTTAGACTCAGCCCCCTTGAGCGCCCCCATTTCTTTGGGTGAGCTACAGGCGGCTTTGCATGAGACCCGGGGCTCCTCGGTGCCCGGATCGGATGGACTCCCGTTTGGCATATATAAGAGGCATGCGGGGGTGCTTCTGCCTAGGTTGCTGCAGGTCCTGAACGAATCTAGCAAATGTGGCAAGCTGCCCCCGTCTTTGACGGAGGCGACTGTTACGTTGATTCTGAAGAAGGGGAAAAATGGAAATAAAGTAGATGACTATCGCCCTATATCGCTGCTTAATGCAGATTATAAACTAATTGCAAAGGTTCTCTCTAACAGGCTAAAAAAAGTAATAGCTGGCCTAGTCCATACCGACCAGACAAGGTTTATCCCCGGGCGACAGATCCAGACCAATATACGCCGAACCATTCTCAACATTCAGATTAGGGGGGGGGGGAGGACCGCTCCATCCTGTCTTTGGACGCCGCTAAGGCGTTCGATCGGTGAGTGGTCCTTCCTCTGGCGCGTCATGCATAGGATGAATCTGGGCAGGAATTTATTGGATGGGTCAAACTGCTATATA
The DNA here is from genome assembly GCF_905171765.1 of Bufo bufo. Classification (NCBI taxonomy): domain Eukaryota; kingdom Metazoa; phylum Chordata; class Amphibia; order Anura; family Bufonidae; genus Bufo; species Bufo bufo. The sequence continues at coordinate 437,867,944 of NC_053389.1, read as the reverse complement.
AGCGGACCAAGGGCCAGAATTAATGTTAACGGGGTGCTCACCCCTGCTGTCTCCCTAAAGCGGGGGGACACGACAGGGGTGCCCCCTCTCTCCACTCCTCTTTTCAATTTTTTTGGAACCCCTCGCCTGCAGGATACGGGCTGAATCTAGTATAGTGGGGTTCGGGGGGAGAGGGACGGACGATAAGATCTGTCTATATGCAGACGACGTGTTGCTTTATCTGAAGGACGGATGGAGAAGCGTCCCAGATGTTATGCGGATAACAGAGGAATTTGGTAGAATTGCCGGATATAAGATAAATTGGGTAAAGTCTGTTACTCTTTCCCTTTGAATCGGATGCCCCCCTTGAATGATCTTAGGTCAGAGTTATTGCTCCATCAGACCACTTAGATATTTAGGGATAAAAATTGGCAGCACTATTAGGGACTACATATATTAAATGTTATTCCCCTAGTCGGGAAAATAAGGGAAAAAATAAGGGTTTGGCAGAAACTTCCACTTTCGCAGATTAATAGAATTACATTGATTAAAATGGTTCTGTTGCCTTGGATATTGTACACGGTTAGCTCTTGCCCTGCCTGGATCGAGGATATTGTTTTTAATCTGATTGATCGATTGATAAATGATCTGATATGGGGCAGAAAAAGGGTACGCATTAAGTTACAATACCTGCGGATGGCGGCAAGTAACGGCGGCCTAGGTCTGCCTCATTTCAAATCTACTACTTGTGTTCACAACTACAGTGGTGTGTCAATACGGGGGATGGAGTATTATTGTCCCATATCTTAGGGCAACGTCAACAACATACATACAATATATTTAGCATATTGGAATCCGGGCTTCTTGAGTATGCGGATTTTGTCTGTCCCATCGGGGCAGCGCTACAGAAGACCTGGAATAAAATTAAGGTACTTATTCAGGCCCCTCAAGTTCTAGATTTTACCCCGCTATGGGACAACCCTGCATTAACAGAGTTTTTGGCCCTTAATGAAAACGACTATTGGACTCGGAGAGGTATTACGTTATTTTCACATATATACACGAAAGGGAAAATTAAATTAATAGGGGAATTGTTTCAACAGACACCAATAACTGCATTAGAACATTATAGATATTTACAATTACAACAGGCATTAGCATGCACTTTTAAAAAAATACCTTTGGTAACAACCACTCAGAGGTTTTTATTATTCTGTTATAATATAGTAGGGATTAAAGTTAGGGTCTCATTAATATATAGGAGATTTATCGAGGAATTAAGCACGGTCACTAAATTTAAAAGTGTAGATAAATGGAAGGTGGATATAGGGGAATGTAACCCTTCACAATGGCGGGAAATATATCAAAACATTAAGAAGGCTTCCCTCTCACGACAACACCAGTTGACACAATTTAAAATAATACACCGTTTATATGTTACCCCGAGTCTCTTATCTAAAATGTATAGTAACAAGGACAATAATTAGTTCTTTGAAATGTGCTCTTGTATCTGCAGGGAATGTACATATGCTGTGGGACTGTCCAGTTATCAAGACCTTTTGGGGCTGCATATTTCAGAGATGTCGGCACTAAGCGGGAATAGCCCCCCTTTGACCATCCAAGTAGTTGGTGCATGGACTTTTTCCCCCGAGTACAAAAAAAAAACTACCAAAAAGGAGCAGGTTTACTGGCTGAAGGATTTCTATTGGCCAAGGGTAATAATCTGAGACAATGGGTGAAAGATAGACCGCCAACAATAAATGAATGGCAAAGCTTAATGGCAAGAGTAACAGACTTTGAGTGTATGAAACGGCGTGGGATAGCTATATCTATAGAAAAAGGTTCATAGATAGGGAGGTTGCGAGAAGAAGTATCCGGGACTGGAACTGATGACCCCCCATTCTCTGTCACTAAGCCCTAATATAAATAAACTTTCAATCACCTCCAAATAACAAATAATGACTACAACTAGTCCACATTAAATAGGTATCTGTCACTATGAAGTTTTGAGAAATACCCAAGAGAGGGACATGAGCGTCCTACCGCCCCTCGTGGCGGCCGTACCAGGCCAGGTATGCTGGGTGGGGGAAGTGGGGGGGGGGGGGTGTTGCTGTTTGGGGGGGGAGGTCGGCTGTGTTTCTGATATGTGTGAAAGAGAATTGTACATTAATTTAGGGTATTTTCTGATTTAGATGCCTTTATATGTATGTACGGGTGCGGGGGGCAGCAAAGTAACACATTGTTTAATCGCATTTGTTATGACCAGATATCTTTTTACATTGTTTGATATTTTATAGAAAAACAATAAAGACCAATTTCTAATTTAAAAAAAAAACTATTTTTTCTCACTGTATTCACTGAAGAAAATAAACGTGTTGAATGCAGAATGTAAAAGTAAATTCCCCATTAAAAGTGCCCTGTCTGACCCAGGAAGAAGTACAGCGGCGTCTTGAAAATATTAAAATAGACAAATCGCCAGGACCAGATGGCATACACCCCCGTATCCTGAGAGAATTAAGTAATGTCATAGCCAGACCCTTAATTCTGATATTAAGGATATATATATAGGACTCTATATATATATATATATATATATATATATATAGGATATAGGACTCTATACTGACAGGGAGTTTTCCACAGGATTGGTGCATAGCAAATGTGGTGCCAATATTCAAAAAGGGTCCAAAAACAGAGCCCGGAAACTATAGGCTGGTAAGTTATAATCTGTCGTGGGTAAACTGTTTAAAGGTTTTCTAAGAGATGCTATCCTGGAGCACCTCAATGAAAATAAGCAAATAACGCCATATCAACATGGCTTCATGAGGGATCGGTCATTTCAAACTAATTTAATCAGTTTTTTTGAGGAGGTAAGTTCTAGACTTGACTGCGGCGAATCAATGGATGTCGTATATCTGGTCTCCTCCAAAGCATTTGGCACTGTACCGCATAAAAAGTTAGTATATAAAATGAGAATACTCGGACTGGGAGAAAATGTCTGTATGAGGGTAGGTAACTGGCTCAGTGATAGAAAACAGAGGGTGGTTATCAATGGTACACACTCAGATTGGGTCACTGTCACTAGTGGAGTACCTTAGGGGTCAGTACAGGGCCCTATGCTCCTCAATATATTTATTAATGATCTTGTAGAAGGCTTGCACAGTAAAATATCAATTCTTGCAGATGACACTAAACTGTGTAAAGTAATTGACACGTAAGAGGACAATATACTGCTACAGAGGGATCTGGATAGATTGCAGGCTTGGGCAGAGAAGTGGCAGATGAGCTTTAACACTGACAAATGTAAGGTTATGCACATGGGTAGGAATAATGCAAGTCACCCGTGCATACTAAATGGTAAAACACTGGGTAACACTGACATGGAAAAGGATCTAGGAATTTTAGTGAACAGCAAACTAAGCTGTAAAAACCAGTGTCAGGCAGCTGCTGCCAAGGCCAATAATATAATGGGTTGCATCAAAAGACACATAGATGCCCGTGATGAGAACATAGCCCTACCACTTTACAAATCATTAGTCAGACCACACATGGAGTACTGTGTACAGTTCTGGGCTCCTGTGAACAAGGCAGACATAGCAGAGCTGGAGAGGGTACAGAGGAGGGCAACTAAAGTAATAACTTGAATGGGTGGACTACAGTACCCTGAAAGATTATCAACATTAGGGTTATTCACTTAAAAAAAAAAAAAGACGACTGAGGGGAGATCTAATAACTATGTATAAATATATCAGGGGTCAATACAGAGATCTATCCCATCATCTATTTATCCCCAGGACTGTGACGAGGGGACATCCTCTGCATCTGAAGGAAAGAAGGTTTGTACACAAACATAGAAAAGGATTCTTTACGGTAAGAGCAGTGAGACTATGGAACTCTCTGCCTGAGGAGGTGGTGATGGTGAGTACAATAAAGGAATTCAAGAGGGGCCTGGATGTATTTCTAGAGTGTAATAATATTACAGGCTATTGCTACTAGAGATGGGTCGTTGGAACTTGGCTTCTACCTCACCTTTTTTGCCTTCCTCTGGATCAACTTGCAGGATAACAGGCCGAACTGGATGGACAAATGTCTTTTTTCGGCCTTATATACTATGTTACTATGTAAAGCCACAGTGAGATAAAGTTGTAAAAAGATCACAGAGAAGCAAAGCGCATTATCAATCATGATACCTCTCCTGACATGTCTGCCTCAGCAACTACTTGCATGCCTCTTGTAATAATAATTCTGTTGCATCTATTCTTACAACTCTATGATGTGAAGATAAGAAAAATATAGAGGGTTATATTCTGGTAGACTAGTTCCCAAAATAGATAAATAATATATAGGTGCCAAAGGGGATGATATTTTTTGCAATATTCATAGTATTGTGAGGAATATTGTTGGGTGATGGGTCTGATCAGTCTATGTATTGTGGGATAGAGGTAGGCTGCTAAATATCATGGAGACTTAATCCACGAATCACATATTTCATATTTGGAAATGCCTATATAGGAGGGAGGAAAAAAGGTTCCTACTGACGTTTTTTCCCCTCCTATATAGGCATTTCCAAATATGACTATGATGTGCCATTCGTTTATTATCCCTGCTACAAGTTTGCAGTGATGGTCCAGCTGGGTGTTACCAGTTGAGGGTGTGTCCCCACACAGTCTGCCACTGGCAGCTCTGATTGGGTAATGTCAGACTGTGTAGCCCCCCCCTTCCCCCCCTGAAAAACCAGCAGGTAACACCTATCTGGCCCTTCATTGCAAATTGCTAAAAATTCATTTAGAATTTCTAGCAGGAATAATAAAATAATGGCACATCATGGAGTCATGAGAATAGAAGTTCCAGAATTATTACATGGACAATGCAGAACAGACATGTCAGGAGAGGTTACAGATCCTCGTTTCATGAGCAGATAATTCTCTGGCATTCCCAAAGTGGTTACTTGATGGCTTTTTAGAAGTGACATACCAATAGCACTACAATAAAGATGATAAAATATGTTTCAATATCTTACTAAATATTCACAGCATGCTAAGGCTGGGTTCACATGGACGTTGTGGGTGCGTTGCGGGAAAAGATGAGGGTGCGTTGCGGGAACATGCGCGATTTTTTTCCCCGCAAGTGCAAAGCATTTTAATGCGTTTTGCACGTGCGTGAGAAAAATCGGCATGCTTGGTACCCAGACCCGAACCCGGACTTCTTCACATAAGTTCGGGTTTGGGTTAGGTGTTCTGTAGATTTTATTATTTTCCGGCTTCTCTTCTTTCTTCTTCTTTGAGGAAAAGGACCTGTGGTGATGTCACTGCGCTCATCACATGGTCCATCACATGATCCATCACCATGGTGATGGATCATGTGACGGACCATGTGATGAGCGCAGTGACGTCACCACAGGTCCTTTTCCTCCTGGACAGCAAAGAAGAAGACAGAAGAGAAGCCGGGCTGCGCGAACAAGTGGATTAAGGTGAGTTAAAAAAAAAATCCTTTTTTTTAACCCCTCCATCACTATTTTACTAAGCATTCTGTATTAAGAATGCTATTATTTTCCCTTATAACCATGTTATAAGGGAAAATAATAATGATCGGGTCCTCATCCCGATCATCTCCTAGCAACCGTGCGTGAAAATCGCACCGCATCCGCACTTGCTTGCGGATGCTTGCGATTTTCATGCAGCCTCATTCACTTCTATGGGGCTTGGGTATAGAGCATGCTGCGATTTTCACGCAACGCACAAGTGATGCGTGAAAATCACCGCTCATGTGAACAGCCCCATAGAAATGAATGGGTCCGGATTCAGTGCGGGTGCAATGTGTTCACCTCACGCATTGCACCTGTGCAGAAATCTCGCCCGTGTGAAAGAGGCCTAAGTCTCCTAGCCAAGTCGTCCCCAATCAGTGACTCATAACCCCTAGCTTTGTGGCTCACTTAGGAACCCTGAGCTGCCACAATATGCAGTGGATACAATGGGACATCCACAATGATGTAACCCTCTGAACTGTGATGATTTGAATGCTATATCAGTTTGTCAAAATTAGAATATTTTTCAAATGTTACCTATTCAAAGATTTCTCTTGTTTTCACATGTAATATTTTTCATTGAGTTGAATGTGGCTCACAAGGTACCACAGGGTGGGACCAGGGGTGCACCTAGCCTTTCTGCTACCTAAGGCGAAAACTGAAACTCCCGGCTCAGGCAGCGCGATAATGATGACACTGGCCTCTGATAGGCTATAGGAACTAGGACTAAAGTCTATTAGAGCAGTGTTCCTCAACTCCAGTCCTCAGGGCCCACCTACCAGTCATGATTTGAGAATATCCCACAGAATTAATGTGTAACGGTCACGTACACACACACACAGGGGGGAGGATAGTGACCACTGCGCTCCACCCTCACTTCTGGCCCCGCCTACTTGCCTCACGAGTCCTGATGACAGGGGACAACTGGACGGCAGTCCCTAACTTAGTATACGTGCGGGAAGGACAGACAAGACAAATAACGGATAGTGAACGGACCGGGTCAAAACCAAGTGGACAACGCAGTACAGAAGGATAAGCAAAGAAAGGTCAGGAGGAGCCGGGGTCATAAATACCAGGAGAGTCGAGAAGTACCAAAGGAGTCCGCAAAGAATAGTCAGGTGGAAGCCGAGGTCAATATACCAGGAAGGATGTGCAGTACAGGAGGAGCAGGCAAAGTGTCGTCAGGGAACAGGATCAGGTAAGTACACAGGTATCCAACAACTGCCAGGAACCTAAATTAACAGGCAACCTGTGGCCAGCAGGCTGCCTGTATTTATAGTGGCCAGCGTCACATGACCGACAGACCAACCAGTCGAGCACTGAGTGATCAGCTCGGCGCTCAAGGCAGACCTAGGAGCAGGGAGCCTCCCAGCTAGCAAAGCCGCCCTGGGAACGAGGTCAAACACAGATCCTCGCTCCCGAAGCTAAGCAGCAGGTCTGCGGCTGATGGGAGACCGAGTGTGCCTTCGGCACCCCGTTACAGAATGCCTGAGGTAAGTCCTGATGCACTGACACTAATTATATCACCTGCTCAATACTAAGGAAATCCTGAAAACATAACTGGCAAGTGGGCCCCGAGGACTGGAGTTGAGGAACCCTGTATTAGAGGAAACGGTGGGCCATGGAGACATCACTGCAACATTCAACTGTATTGGTGTCCTGAGTACAGCGATGCAGTTGAATATGTAGAAATTAGTGTTTCCACAATGGAAGCGCTCATTGCCTATGGCCCTTCTGCTGGACCCCTCTTGCCCCTACCTGGTGCTGCCTGAGGCGATTGTCTCACCTGGCCTCATTGGTGGTGCAGCCCTGGATGGGGGGACCTCTGCATCACGTGCCACTTGGCTGTTCAGTTGTATGAAGAATTCTTCATGTGAACAATCCATACAACAGGGATCAGTAACCTCCAGCACTCCAGCTGTACCGAAACTACAACTCCCAGAATGCACGCTTGTTTGGTTGTTCTTAATGCCCACAAAGGATCATGCTGGGAGTTGTAGTTTCCCCACAGCTGGAGGCTGCTGACCCCTGCCCTACAAAGTTGCAGGCAGCAGGATCGGACAACCTTTATAAACAATTACCATGCAATATTTTAGATATAAACATAACTGACCAATCGTCGTTAGTCCGATTTCAGTCTCGTGTGTTCTGCTGGCTTTAGGCATGTAACTGCCACATAGTGTTATCCTTAGTTTCCATTAACAATGACCACATGCAAATTCAAGGGGTGAGGAACCTGAACTGTAAGGCCTTCTGCAAAATGACTCTACTTCACGCTAATAATCTTTGCTGTGCCTGCTGCTCTTTTCGAGTGTTCTTGTTCCCTTTTGCTGCAGGGTACTTTCCTACGCTTTAATGATTTAAGAGAACATCAGGAAGCTTTAATGTATCTTTTATGAAGCAGTATAATCATAAACACAGGGTAAATTATTTAATGATGTATAGGTGGTAAGCCATTATATAGGGTAAAATGCAACCAACAAACTGTAGAAAGACGGCTTGCTGTAAAATAAATGTGCAAAAATTCACCCATCCCCAAAAATATTGTAACTCCTTACAAAACCTTAAAAAAAATTGGTTTTAATTTGAATATTCGCCCCACCACAGGTGCCTTCACCTGTCCTGAGTCCCCCTTATCAATATAATGGCTAGCTTTGTTCCCCTTATGTATTCTGACCCACTGCTCTTCTCCACTGCACTTGGGAGGAAGCAAAAATTAAAGGTCATATGCACTGTATTATCTGTACGGTAATACAAAGTAATGCCTCATTCGCACATCAGTGTTTGGCCTCATGCACACGATCGTGCCGTTTTTTTGCGGTCCGCAAACCGCGGATCCGCAAAAAACGGAAGCCGCCCGCGTTGCCTTCCGCAATTTGCGGAACGGAACGGGCGCTGGCAATATAAATGCCTATTCTTGTCCGCAAAGCGCGGACAAGAATAGGACATGTTATTTTTTTGGGCGGGGCTACGAAATGGAGCAACGGATGCGGACAGCACATGGAGTGCTGGCCGCATCTTTTGCGGCCGCATTGGAGTGAATGGGTCCGTACCTGAGCCGCAAAAACTGCGGCTAGGATGCGGACCAGAACAACGGTCGTGTGCATGAGGCCTTAAGGCAGGGCTCTATATGGCAAAAACATCTTTGGCCTGCCCTGCCTACCATGGAGAAAAATACTACATCAACAATCCATATGAAGGGAAGAATACTTTGTTGTTTACTAAAAAACATGACCCTGGTAATAGCAGCAAAGTTAAAAAGGGATTTTGATTTTTGTCCAAAAAATTTTGTCTTAAAATAAGTCACTAGGCCTCTTTCACACGAACGTGTGTGCTCCGTGGCCATATTGCGGACCGCATTTGCAGATCCGCAATACACGGGCAAGGTTCCATGGGAATTCCGCATCACAGATGCGGACTCATTCACTTGAATTGGTCCGCAAATCCAGAGATGCGGAATAGTGCGGAACAGAAGCACGGAATTGAACCCTACGGAAGCACTACGGAGTGCTTCTGTGGGGTTTCGTCCCGTACTTCCATTCCGCAAAAAGATAAAACATGTCCTATCTTTTGCGGAACGGGCGGATAGCGGACCCATTAAAGTGAATGGGTCCGCGATCCACTGCGGCTGCCCCACGGTGGGTGTTCGTGCATTGCAGCCCGCAGCATGGCAACGGGGTGCACACGTTCGTGTGCAGGAGGCCTTATTCACACAGTCAGTGTTCGGTCAGTGATTTCCATCAGTAATTAGGAGGCAAAACCAAGTGCGGGTCTAAACACAGAACAGGAGCAGATCTTTCCCTTATACCTTATGTCCAGTACTGGTTTTGGCTCACAATCACTGACCAAACACTGACTGAGTGAATAAGACATCATTCACATTTGCGTGTTTGTTTGAAGTCTGTGGAAAATCTATCTGTGTTTCATCCGTAAACAATCTGTGTTTGGTCTGCGTGTCATCCGTATTCCATGGACACTGCTCAGCTGAAAATAACCTATGGTCGGTGGTAGCGGAATCCATAACAGAGTTCTTAGATAACCTGGACCTTGTACGCAGAACTTCAAAACACAAGTTTGCTCAACACTATGAATGAGGCCTAAGGCCGCTTTCACACAGTCGGTGTTTGATCAGTGATGTTAATCAGTGATTGGGAGCCGAAACAGGAATGGAGCCTACAAAGAGATAATACATAATGGAAAGATCTGCATCAGTTCTGTGTTTTTGACTCGCGCCTGGTTTGGGCTTACAATCACTGATCAAATACTTATGCCGGAGATCTGCCGGAACTGCCTGCCGGATCAGGCAATCTGCATGCAGTGATGGCCAGTTCGCATTGTTCACCCGCGAACATATGCGGGCTGCCATCTTTTTTCACAAGTCCGGCGAGGCACAGGTAAGCCCTTACCTGTGCCGCGAGCCGGTCTGAAAACAAATGCGGTCAGCGGGAGCAGGCAGTTCCGAGAACAGCCGGATGAAGGCCCCCGGTGGCTGTTCTCGGGAAATACCCTCCTCCCGCTGACCGCACTTGTTTCAGACCAGCTCGCGCACTAGGACACAGGTAAGGGCTTACCTGTGCCTCGCCGGACTTGTGAAACAAAAATGGCAGCCCGCATAGTTCGCAGGCGAACAATGCGAACTGGCCATCACTGTCTGCATGCAAACGGACAGCATGCAACACAGATCCGTCTTACAAATGCATTGCAAGAATAGATCCGTCTCTCCGTTTGTCATACGGACAAACACATCCGTTCTATATTGTTTTTCACATCTTTACCGGTCTGCGCATGCGGCACTAATTACATTTCTATTTAAATTAATGCCGCAACTGATCCGGAATTTGGATGGAGATAATACCGCAGCATGCTGCGGTATTTCCTCCGTCCAAAACGCTGTTCGGTGACTGAACTGAAGACATCCTTATGCATCTGAACGGATTGCTCTCCATTGAGAATGCATGGGGATAAAAGTGATCAGTTATTTTCCGGTATAGAGCCCCTAGGACGGAACTCAATGCCGGAAAAGAAAAAACGCTAGTGTGAACGTACTCTAAATCCACCTTTTAGTTTTCACACTATGAAGCCTCACAATCGACTGACACTTAGGGCTCTCGGATCAGTTCCCCGGAGTCATCTAATTGGCTTCACAGGCAGGATTATATTATAATGCTGGAGGCAGATAACACAGTGCCTACAACTGACAATAGGTGACAGACATAGCTCACATACCCCCCCCCCCCCCCCCTCGCATTGGGTCTCTGCAAATGTCAGAGAATGCTCACTATACTGTTGCTTAGACATGATCAATAGGTCATTTTCTGACCGAAAAACCCCCCCACAAAAACAGAAACAAAACCGCACATATTATAATTATTATTATTTTACACAGCATGTGGATGAGAATTCAGAAATTGCCATCCACTTTGCTGGTACTGTACAATGCATGAAAATCCATAACAGCAAATCTGCTTCTAATCAGTCACGTTTGACCTCGGCCATAAAGAAAATCTTTTAATGTGTAACAGTCTATAGTTTTAATTGGTAAAAGGCAAATACTGGTGATACGTTATAAAGTTAACACTTCTGGCATGTCTGTTTTTAGAAAATAATTCCCCATTAAATAACAATTCTGGAATAAATTTTCTTATAACTCTGCTTCGTGCCATTCTTCTCTTATTCCACCTGTCAAGCTATGAGTAAATTGACAACAGGATGTTACCATTCCCTTAGGGCCCATTCAGACGGCCGTAGTGCTTTGTGGATCCGCAAAACACGTATACCGGCCATGTGCGTTCCGCAATTTGCAACCATAATAGAAAATGCCTATTCTTGTGACAAGAATAGGACATGTTCTATCTTTTCTGCGGAGCCGCAGTATGGAATAACGGATGCAGACAGCACATGGTGTGCTGTCCACATCTTTTGAGGGCCCATAGAAATGAATGGAATCGCAGACCTTCTGCAAAATTGTGGAACGGGTGCGGATCCGTTGATACGGCCGTGTGGATGAGCCCTTAGTCAAATGGATGTGACACTACAGTCTGCTATTGTTAGCATGATTTTCATAGCGTAAGATTCCAGAATTGTTATATTTTGGGGGACACAACTATTTACTAGATGCACGTGTCTGGATAGATAGTGAGTCCTCTTTAAAACCTACATAAGTAACTTGGAATCCTTTCCTCAATATGTAGCCTTATTTTCCCTTAACTAAGTAAAACTAAAAAGCCTACTAGTTCCTATATGCTGTACATGTGTACTCTGCAGACATTCATGTGACTTATCAGCTTAGCTTTGTGGCCAAAGTTACACACACTTTTGGCACAGGACAGCATCAAGTGTGTCTTGCGATTGCTGCATTTACATACAGTGTATACAGTGTGTGTACTGTGTGTGTATATATATATATATATATATATATATATACAGTTGCAAGAAAAAGTATGTGAACCCTTTGGAATGATATGGATTTCTGCACAAATTGGTTATAAAATCTGATCTTAATCTAAGTCACAACAATAGACAATCACAGTCTGCTTAAACTAATAACACACAAAGAATTAAATGGTACCATGTTTTTATTGAACACACCATGTAAACATTCACAGTGCAGGTGGAAAAAGTATGTGAACCCCCAAGACTAATGACATCTCCAAGAGCTAATTGAAGTGAGGTGTCAGCCAACTGGAGTCCAATCAATGAGATGAGATTGGAGGTGTTGGTTACAGCTGCCCTGCCCTATAAAAAACACACACCAGTTCTGGGTTTGCTTTTCACAAGAAGCATTGCCTGATGTGAATGATGCCTCGCACAAAAGAGCTCTTAGAAGACCTACGATTAAGAATTGTTGACTTGCATAAAGCTGGAAAGGGTTATAAAAGTGTCTCCAAAAGCCTTGCTGTTCATCAGTCCACGGTAAGATAAATTGTCTATAAATGGAGAAAGTTCAGCACTGCTGCTAATCTCCCTAGGAGTGGCCGTCCTGTAAAGATGACTGCAAGATTCACAGCGCAGACTGCTAAATGAGGTTAAGAAGTGTCAGCTAAAAACGTACAAAAGTATCTGGCATATGCTAACATCCCTGTTAGCGAATCTACGATATGTAAAACACTAAACAAGAATGGATTTCATGGGAGGATACCACAGAGGAAGCCACTGCTGTCCCCAAAAAAACATTGCTGCATGTTTACAGTTTGCACAAGAGCACCTGGATGTTCTACAGCAGTACTGGCAAAATATTCTGTGGACAGATGAAACCAAAGTTGAGTTGTTTGGAAGAAACAAACACACTATGTGTGGAGAAAAAGAGGCACAGCACACCAACATCAAAACCTCATCCCAACTGTGAAGTATGGTGGTGGGGGCATCATGGTTTGGGGCTGCTTTGCTGTGTCAGGGCCTGGACGGATTGCTTTCATCGGAGGAAAAATGAATTCCAATGTTTGTCAAGGCATTTTGCAGGAGAACTTAAGGCCATCTGTCCACCAGCTGAAGCTCAACAGAAGATGGGTGTTGCAACAGGACAACGACCCAAAGCATAGAAGTAAATCAACAACAGAATGGCTTAAACAGAAGAAAATACGCCTTCTGGAGTGGCCCAGTCAGAGTCCTGACCTCAACCCGATTGAAATGCTGTGGCATGACCTCAAGAAAGCAATTCACACCAGACATCCCAAGAATATTGCTGAACTGAAACAGTTCTGTAAAGAGGAATGGTCAAGAATTACTCCTGACCGTTGTGCACGTCTGATCTGCAACTACAGGAAACGTTTGGTTGAAGTTATTGCTGCCAAAAGAGGTTCAACCAGTTATTAAATCCAAGGGTTCACATACTTTTTCCACCTGCACTGTGAATGTTTACATGGTGTGTTCAATAAAAACATGGTAACATTTAATTCTTTGTGTGTTATTAGTTTAAGCAGACTGTGATTGTCTATTGTTGTGACTTAGATGAAGATCAGATTAAATTTTATGACCAATTTGTGCAGAAATCCATTTCATTCCAAAGGGTTCACATACTTTTTCTTGCAACTGTATATATATATACATTTTGCATATACTGATTAACAAAAGCAAACAAACAATGCACCTAATATATGATAAGGCACCTATTGACGTTGACTGCTGATCTATGATAAATTCCCAATGTATTGGTTATTGATTTTATTTTTGTTCAATTTAATTTTTTTTAACTTATCTTCAAATATGGATTAAGTAATGTTATGAGCTAATGATTCAATGCTTTGTGCAGCCTGACACTGTTAGTAAATAATACTGTATACATACAGCATAGTACTGAGTATGTGAGTCATGCACAGCCCACAGATAGATGAACCAATTTCCTGTTTATGTGAAAGCACATTTTTTAGTGTTCTCCTTATAAATGGACACCAGTACACACATTTAGGCAAAATAGTCGTAATCAACTGTTTAATCTGAATCACAATATTTACAAGGTATAAATTCAGAAGTCAGTGCATTGCGCTGCTGAGTCAGAAATAAGAAGTATCAGAAAAAAAGTCTTGTGTAGAGGCCAGTGACAGCTGGGAAGTCTCCTAAGGGCTCATACACACTGATCTGCTCTTTAGTGCGGAGATGTAGAATCTCCAAACATTGACATAAAGACTATATTGGACTCTGTATGTGCAGATTATGCCCATGTTATGAATTTTTTCTGTGTGAAAAACCTCTGTACACATGCATATGAAATCAGGCATATGATGGTACAGCTTCAATTCCAAATTTTGATGGATTCAGCGCCTTGAGTTAAAACATAACTTTTATTCAGGTCAGATTAAAAACTTCAAAACTGCCCTCGGGGGGACGCGTTTTGCGCATATCGCGCTTCATCGGTGAGTTTGATGAAGTGCAATATGCGTGAAACGTGTGTGTCCCCCGCCACCCAAGGACGCCATGAAGTTTTTAATCTGACCTGAATAAAAGTTATGCTTTATATCAAGGTGCTGGATCCATGATCACCCCAGATCCGGGGGACTCTGTGCCGTGCAGCCTTTTTTGCTACCCATCGGGACGTTTTGGACATTGTGGACTTTGGGTGAGCTGTGTAAACTTTTTTCTTTGTTTTTTCTTTTATATGATCGTACAGTAAGGCATCATAGACCTCTATGGCACCCTTGTGTTGTACTGCCCCATACAAAATAAAGGTATAACGTAGCCATGTGCATGAGGCAGATAGCTGTTATAATTACAAGGCGTCTGGCCATCTTACCCTAGAATACTTGCAAATTGTTCTTGTTATGTAATGGTACTTAATATGTTAAAGCCTTGTAATGTACCACAATATCTCAGTATGAATCAGCTGGAGTTAAAGGGGGTTATCCAGGAAAAGATATTTATGACTTATCCTCAGGATAGGTCATCAGTGTCAGATCTGTGGGGATGTGACACCCAGGACACCCGCCAATCAGAGATCTTGATTGGTCACATGGCTTAGTTGCAGCTCAGCCCTTTTCAAGTCAATGCAGCTGAGCTGCAATACCAAGCACTGCCACTATACAATGTATGGCGCTGTCCTTGGAAAGCTGCCGGGACCCCCTCTGATGTCATAATGATGACTTAGGTCCACCCCTAGATCAGTTATCTAGTGCTAGTCGAGAAAGTGAGATAAAGTTACATGTGCTCACCCTCAGAGAACTAAGCCTTCAACGCAGAAATTCACTATCTAAAAAACTATCTCAAATCCATCTCCAGAAAAAGATAAAAGAAAACTACAAAGTCCAGAATCTGTAAGGCCGAACAGTCAGTCAGTAAGGTATTCGCTGTTTAAAGGGGTTGTCCCACAAAAATATTCTATAGTTTTCACTCTAGGACCTGGATCTGAATACTTTTGTAATTGTATGTAATTAATTTAGTATAGCCACTGAGTTAATAAAATGTATCTGTATAGCACCACTTGCTGTTTTTTTTTCTTATTTCTTTGACCTGCTCACTGAGATGACCGCACATGCTCAGTCTTATCCTTCAGCTGTCTCCTGAGCTGTGATAGGGAGAGCATGGACACGCCTCCTGAGCTGCAGCAGAAAAGACACTCCCCTTGAGGCGCCAGCTTGATATAAATCTAGCAGAGCAATGAATGGGGAGATCTCTGGATCCATATGAGGTACACGGCTGGTACTAGTTTTTATAGAAAGAGCTTGTCATGTACTATATAATGTCTGATTTTATTTTGCATTATTCATGGGATAACCCCTTTAAGGGCCAGTTCACACTGAGTTTTTTTGTGATGATTTTGGAGGGAAAATGCCTCAAAACAACCTCCCATTCATTTCAGTGGGAAGCAGCACTTGCTTCTTTTTTACACGTGTAAAAAAAAGAATCAGCATGCTCTATCACGAGGTAGAATCAGCGCTGAATCTCCCATTGAAATGAATAGGAAGCTGAAAAAAACTTCTCTATGTAAGTCCATGCGTTTTTTGTGCATTTTCTGCTCTTTTTTTTGCCACACATCTTCTTCAAAAACCTCAGGCTGAAAATTTAGCTTTGTATTAAAGTGAACAACCATTGATTTAAAATAAACGCTTAAAAAAAAACCTAATCAAAAACAGCACTAAAAAAAGACAAGTGGATTCCCCGCTGATTTATGTATTTTTTTTCCAAAATCATTCAGTTTGATAGAGACTTAACTGCAGTGAGAAGGGCATTGTTAAAACACCCTCCACACTTGGACACGGTCCTGGCCCACCTTTCTTAATCCTGTTCCCTTCAGCTGGAAATTACCTTCACCATTGCAAGAATAATATTGCCGGCCTTAGATTCTGCACAGAAAAATACTTTGGTGCACTAAAGAAAGACTTGTTCATTTTCTACAACTGGCTTGGTTACAGACTCCAGCACAGACTTGAAGTGGCCCACAGGGAAACACGTGAATCCCCCAGTGGCCCCTGAGCAAGGTGGGCCCCTAGTCCTTCACCCCCTGCACAAGTAGCACATTGTACAGTACACTGACTGCACTACATATAGATAAGCAGCATACAGCACCTCAACCAGCATATGTGTCCTGTACAGGACACCGGGGGTGGGTCCTGGACGGGTGCTATACGGCACCACTGTTTGGACTATGGTCCATTTAAATAGAGGTAGAAGGTTCAGGGGGTCACCCAAAAAGTGGGTGAAAAGTTCCAGGCAGGCGCTAATTCAGAGAGGACTGGCTCACAGTCTTCTTTATCTTAGTAAAGTAGTTTGGGGCCTGGAATTTTGGAGGCTCCAAAGTGTTATTTGGGTGGGATGAAGCCTCCACTCCTAAACCCTGGAAGCCAGCGCACAAGGGGTTAAGATCTCACAGACAACCACCCATTAAAGCAGGAAGTGATGCTGGAGGGAGTGAGTGAGTTGGGAGAGTGCACCTGTGAGGACAAGATGGAAGTCTGCTAGCTGCTCAGAGAGGACTTTTAAGTAGTTTGGACGTGAAGCTGTGTCTGCAGGGAAGGTCTGGAGGACTTCTACTAAAAACGTATGTGCCTTTCTTTTGGTTGTTTTCTGAAGAAAGACTTTTTCCTAATTTATGCTGGAAACAAGCAGGACTTTTGTTGTGACGTTTTGGATGCTGAAGAAAAGCTTTATTTTGTTTTGTTTGGTCACCAATAAAGACACTTTGTTTTACTGACACGGTTTTACGCACTTGTCTCGCGGAGCTTAAAGACCCCCAAAGTTTACAACTGGTGGAGGATGCGGGCAAAGTGCATTTGCAGGCGCAAAAAAAACGTTTAAAACTGACATTTAAAGAGACAGTATACTTATGGCATGTCTTGGGTGAAGTCAGCCCAGGCGTTACAAACAGCAGACAAAGGCATGAGGAGGTCGTTAAGGCTTTGGCACAAGCCACTGTGACCCAGCAGCAAGCCACTGTGGCCCAGCAGCGAGCGTCAGCAGAGTCAAACCGTCGCCATGAGGAAGCGATGGCTCAGCAGCAGCAGGCCCTGGCACAGGCTATAGCTGCGCAGCAGGAAAATACACGGCTGCTATCCGCCCAGTTTACGGCCCAGCAGGAGTCCACTCAAGCACAGGTGGCTGCCTTGCAGGAGGCCGTACAGCAGCTGGCTCAGGGACAAGCGCAAGCGGTCGTTGCCGTTAGCAACCCAGTGTCTGTTAGAGCCAGCCATTTTTTGCAGAAACTAACACCCAGCGATGACGTGGAAGCCTTTCTTACCACCTTTGAAAGGATAGCAGAGAGAGAAGCGTGGCCCCGGGACCAATGGGCCGGCATTATATCGCCTTTTCTCACTGGTGACCCGCAAAAGGCCTATTTTGACCTCCCAGCTGAGCACATCAAAGACTATGAACGTCTAAAAGCTGAAAATCCTGGCCCGCCTGGAGTGACCACAGCTGTCCGGGCTCAGAGGGTGCATCGCTGGCGGTACAAATCGGACCAACCACCCAGGTCCCAGATGCATGAACTAATTCAGTTAGTTAAAAAATGGCTGCAGCCAGAAAAGTTGTCAGGTCCACAAATGGTGGAACGAGTAGTGATGGACCGGTACCTACGGTCCCTACAAGATGACCTACAGCGCTGGGTAAGCCATGGAAACCCTACTAATGCTGACCAGCTGATCGAGCTGGTTGAACGGTATACCGTGGTGGAGGACCTGCTTGGGCCTGCCAAGCGTCGAGAACCCACGCCAAGGACACCCAGACCAGCCACCAACCTGAGGAGAGAAGCCTTGCCAGATGTTGGCGTCCGCAGGTTTACACCATCTGCCCTAGAACCACGGAGGTCGGTTCCTGTACCAAAGATGGGAAGGATTGGGATATGTTACTCCCTGCCCTGTTATCTGCTATCCGGGAGGTCCCGCAAGCATCCACAGGTTTTTCGCCATTTGAATTAGTGTATGGACGAAGGCCCCGGGGGTTACTCGATCTGGTAAAAGAGACATGGGAAAGTGAGTCCTCACCACACAAAACGGTGGTAGAGCATATCTCTCAAATGCGAGAGAGGGTGGCTAAGGTGATGCCACTGGTGAAGGAGCATATGCAGAAGGCCCAGGAGGCCCAAAGAAGAGTGTATAACAGTTCGGCTAAAGTTAGACAGTTCCAAGTAGGAGACCGGGTGGCTGTTCTAATACCCACGGTAGAGAGCAAATTCTTGGCCAAATGGCAGGGCCCATTTGAGGTAGTAGAGAAATTCGGTGAGGTGGACTACAAGGTACACCAGCCAGGGAAAAGAAAACCATACCAGATCTATCACATCAATTTGTTGAAACCCTGGAGAGACAGAGAACAAGTGTCAGCGGTAGTAGGGGTACAGTCAGGGGACCATGCAGGGATCGACTTGGTGCAGGTTGCTTCTACCCTGACTAGACCTCAAACCCAGCAAACAAAAGAGTTTCTACAAAAAAATAGAGATATGTTTTCAGAGTTGCCCGGTCGCACCAACGTCATCGAACATGACATTGTGACCGAGCCCAATGTAAAAGTCAGGTTAAAGCCTTACCGTATCCCAGAAGCTCATAGGGTGGCAGTGTCCGAAGAGGTTAAAAAAATGTTCGAGCTTGGAGTCATTGAAGAGTCGCAGAGCGAATGGTCTAGTCCAATTGTCTTGGTACCCAAGCCCAACGGCACCCTCCGCTTCTGCAACGACTTCAGAAAGCTTAATGAAGTCTCCAAGTTCGACGCATATCCCATGCCACGAGTAGATGAGCTAATTGAAAGGTTGGGGCCTGCCAGGTACATTACCACGCTAGACCTCACAAAAGGGTACTGGCAGATTCCCCTGACTAAGGAAGCCAGGGAGAAGACAGCCTTCTCTACCCCAGAAGGCCACTTCCAATATAAGAGAATGCCATTTGGTCTACACTCAGCCCCGGCCACGTTCCAAAGGGCCATGGACAAAACTCTGCGTCCACACCAACGGTACGCTTCTGTCTACCTAGATGACATAGTCATCTTCAGCACTGATTGGGAGTCCCACCTTCCCCGGGTTCAGGCAGTCGTAGACTCCTTAAGAAGAGCAGGGTTCACCATCAACCCCGAGAAGTGTGCCATTGGGATGGAGGAAGTAAAATACCTAGGGTATATTGTGGGTAGAGGGCTGGTAAAGCCCCAAATGAGTAAGGTGGAGGCCATACAGGACTGGTCCCGTCCCCTAACCAAGAAGCAGGTCAGAGCGTTTTTGGGCATAGTTGGCTATTATAGGAGGTTTGTCCCCAACTTTGCCACTGTTGCTGCACCACTGACCGACCTGACCAGAGGCAGAAAGTCAGTGATGATAAAGTGGAACGCCGAGGCCGAGACGGCTTTTCAAATGCTTAAGACAGCTTTGTGCCAAGATCCGGTGCTTGTAGCTCCAGATTTTGCAAAAGATTTTGTAGTACAGACAGATGCTTCAAGCGAAGGGTTAGGAGCGGTCCTGTCTC
Source organism: Bufo bufo (assembly GCF_905171765.1). NCBI lineage: Eukaryota > Metazoa > Chordata > Amphibia > Anura > Bufonidae > Bufo > Bufo bufo. The sequence goes on along the minus strand of NC_053389.1, from coordinate 437,848,075 downwards.
AGGAAATCAATGGGGAGGAGCACCCTGTGGTCTTTCTTAGTAGGAAGCTGACGGCAGCTGAAAGAAACTATGCGGTGGTGGAGCGGGAGTGTCTGGCCATCAAGTGGGCTCTAGACTCCCTGCGATATTTCCTCCTGGGCAGAAAGTTCCGCTTGGTGTCAGACCATGCTCCGCTTACCTGGATGAGACAGAATAAACACACCAATGCCAGGGTAACAAGGTGGTTCCTTTCTCTCCAGGAGTTCAATTTCATGGTAGAGCACAGACCCGGGAGACAGCATCAGAATGCCGATGCCCTCTCCCGAGTCCATTGTATGGTGTCTACTGTTGCCTCCAACACCTCCGCGTTGAGGCAGAGGGGGGGGGATATGTACAGGACACCGGGGGTGGGTCCTGGACGGGTGCTATACGGCACCACTGTTTGGACTATGGTCCATTTAAATAGAGGTAGAAGGTTCAGGGGTCACCCAAAAAGTGGGTGAAAAGTTCAGGCAGGCGCTAATTCAGAGAGGACTGGCTCACAGTCCTTCTTTATCTTAGTAAAGTAGTTTGGGGCCTGGAATTTTGGAGGCTCCAAAGTGTTATTTGGGTGGGATGAAGCCTCCACTCCTAAACCCTGGAAGCCAGCGCACAAGGGGTTAAGATCTCACAGACAACCACCCATTAAAGCAGGAAGTGATGCTGGAGGGAGTGAGTGAGTTGGGAGAGTGCACCTGTGAGGACAAGATGGAAGTCTGCTAGCTGCTCAGAGAGGACTTTTGAGTAGTTTGGAAGTGAAGCTGTGTCTGCAGGGAAGGTCTGGAGGACTTCTACTAAAAACGTATGTGCCTTTCTTTTGGTTGTTTTCTGAAGAAAGACTTTTTCCTAATTTATGCTGGAAACAAGCAGGACTTTTGTTGTGACGTTTTGGATGCTGAAGAAAAGCTTTATTTTGTTTTGTTTGGTCACCAATAAAGACCCTTTGTTTTACTGACACGGTTTTACGCACTTGTCTCGCGGAGCTTAAAGACCCCCAAAGTTTACAGTCCATATAAAAACTTGGTAGATTATTTAGCAAACTACTTTATCAGGGGGCTGAGATGACTTGTAGGTAAGAAACAGGCCAGCCAGTATCCTCTGCCTCTGTCACTGCAGGGATCCCCATAACCATGTTAAAGGTCTTGTTGCTGCCGATGTGTGAGCAGTAGTATTTGCTTGTACCTTTACAGTAGGCCTCCAGAATAAATTTTACTAGTGCACAACAAAGTCCGAAATCGCTCCAGCTCCATTTGCCGGCCACAGCTCCTCCTCCTGCAGCAACTGGCCGTTATGATGTAGACAAAGTTAATACAAGGAACTTACTAATGTATTGTGATTGTCCATATTGCCTCCTTTGCTGTCTGGATTCATTTTTCCATCACGTTATACACTGCTCGTATCCAGGGGTTTACGACCACCATGCAATCCAGTAGTGGTGGCCATACTTGCACGCTATAGAAAAAGGCTATGTGCACTCCCATGTGAGGCTGGCGCTTTTTCCTATACGAGCAGTGTACGAGATGGAAAACTGAAGGAAGCCAGCAAAGGAAGCAATATGGACAATCACAATACATTAGTAAGTGGCTTGTATTAACTTCATCTACATGATAAATGCCATTTACTGAAGTGAGACAGCCCATTTAACACACAGCAGTTTTTGTTGCAGAAATTTCTGTGATTAAAAATCAGTTCTGTTCATGTGAACGAGGTTGCTTTGATGCCAAGCACATGGATTTCTGTAAGCCCCATTCAGATGACTAGAACTGATTTTCAGTCGCAGAAATTGGGGTGGCTTTTTTTTAGTCAAATGTTTTACTTGCATTTTGTTCAGACTTTTTTTCATATAGAGATGTCTATGGAAATAAAAAAAGGGGACACAAAATGTCAGGAACTGCCTTAAAACGCCACTGCAAAGAACGCACTGTATGACTTCCTGTTGACCAACATGTAACGTCTCACCATGAATTTTTTTGATGGAGAGGGGAACGTCAAGCAGGGGTCCTGGGAACAAGTGATGTGTTATGCCGCACATTTGACAAGTTGAACATTGTATCTTATGTTAATTTAAACCATTTGGAGCACTTTATTAATGGCAGGAAACCCTATTTAAAGGGTATCGACTCCTTTGGTGAAACCATGATGGTGCAGCAGCTCATGTCAAAGTGCTCTGCACTGTCGGGTTCCACATTTCCACGTTGCGGAGTACGGATCCACAGAAAGTATATGGGATCTGTACATTGGATATGCTAAACAGAGGAAACCAGACTGTCCAGAGCATTCTGTGAAGATGGCTTCACCATCATGGTTTCACCAAAGGTTTAGGTCTGCTTTAATGTCTCCAAGCAACACATTTACATTAGTTACATTATTTGGTGGATCTACTAATATCAGAACAGTAATCCATGTCCAATATAGGTAATTCCTTTCACATGACTTCTGTAGACATGTTTTGCGGTTTGCTGATTATTTCACTTAAATAAAAAATTGTTTTGCTTAAAAGCACAGTATAAAAATACAAGGGTCCTAGTTGCACCTTTTTTGACACTTACACTATAATAACGCCCAGGGTTTCCATGAACTGTAAATATTCCAGTCATTATAATATTACAAGCAGCCTTGAGAGTGAAGCTCTTGTAGTTTTCAGACATGGAGCAGTTAGCGGTTTTCTCAGTAAAGCTGGAAAGATCTGTGTTTATTTTAGTCTTTCACACTCTACGGCACGTCACGCTGTTTTGTAACCTCATAGTCAATGCTGCCAATCCAGCCGGCTGTTCTGTGCTGCACCCAACTTCTTCTTTTACACACAGTGTCCTCACCAGGAAGTTCTTTCTAAATATGGTGTATACTTGGCTGACTACCAAGTTACATGCTGTTGAAATTGGCCTGCGAGTAGATCATGCAGTGTTCTTCAGTACTGCTTCTAACCCCTGTATAATTACACATTACTGTTCTACGGGGGTGGCAGGTTTGCTTTCTGAGATTTTTTATATTTTTTTTCCAAATATACACTTCCGGACTTTTATCATATATAAGCTAAATCCATCTGTCATTTTCAGACAGGGAATGAAAGCTGTAAAACTGAAATAAAGAATAAAAAGTTGAAGCTCTATATAAAAGAATATGTGAAAGTAACACTGACGATGCCGAACTTTAATCAGCTGGACTAGGGCTCATGCACAGTATGTCAAAAGTATACCTTGATGTATACCTTCGAGAGATCCCAAGTATAACATGCTTTATGTGTTTTCCCAGCCCATATGCCAGACTTAACCTGCAAACACAGTGTAAATGCACTATTAAAGAGGCTGCCTCGTAAGAGGCCACCACTAGCCAATGGGCCAAGGTCCTACACCCCTGCCGATCAGGCGTTCTGGTGTAGCTCCATGCCTCAATGGTCACACGACGTGCCTGCACACATCACTGATGAGGCTGTTGGACTCTGCCCGCAGCTCAAGAAGGTTCTTGAAACAATTATTCTTTGGAAGGAATTGACATGTTTTATTACAGACTCCTGAAAGTAAGGTGTAGAATGAAAGAACGGCAGAATGGTCTGGAATAGAAAAATGGTCAAATGGCAGAATGGTAAAGTATTTCTCAAACAATAGACTCTTATATCCAGAGGCATTAAAAATGCCACCGTCTACTGCAGTACACAGACATCAATAGTTCACAGACATGACATCATCATTCATGTACATGATGACATCAGAGCATTATTATCCATGAGGGAAGCTACTCTTCTTGGTAAAGTTCGTTATTCTTGATTTGATAAAATCATGTTCAACACGTGAATATCTAATATATGCTCTTAGAAGTCATATAGACATAACCTTTTGATCTTTCTTCTTTGCTCACAATAGCTAAAAGAATATTTTTGCCATAAAGTATCAAAACGTTGCCACTAACATACTGTATATTTTTGACACAATGGAGATTATCAACATACTAAATACATTAATCTATCACTGGGATGCCATTACCAGTCTGAAGAGTAACTTACTTTTTTAAAGTCAATATTAAAAGTTGGCTATTCCTATTTGAAGACATTTTCTATAATTAATTACTGAAAAATGCTGTTCTCTACCAAGAACACCATTAGGGTTAAACAAATTAATTTAAAAACTCTGTTAATAATATGTGCTTCGTCTTACTGTAGAATGCGGAGGACCTCGTCTCTGCGGAGGTCTTTTCAAAGTTTCTTCAAATATCGCAAGACTTACTTTGTCTCACTTTTATCACGTCAGTTTGTTTATTGGCATAAATTACTGTAGCAAAATACTAAGCTGAACTCGGCTTCGTGCCTCAATAACAAAGCCAAGTTCACCTTCGTATTGTGATACAATAAAAAATAAGTATTGGTTAATATATGTTTTTTTTTACAATGGAACTTTATAGTGAACGGATGCCACTGTATGCCATCTGTCTGAGACATCCATTTAATGTATACGTTTTTTGTATACGTTAAACGGATGGCAAAAATGTAATGTGAACCCAGACTAACACTTTTTTTTTGGAGATATACAAAGCACAATACAAATACTTGGCCCATCAGATGTTCTCACTCAGCCCATTGTGAATGTGTATGCCTTAGCATCGAATGCATATAAATTAATCATTTTTACACATTTTCTCTTTGCTTTGTCATCTGCAAATTATATGCTGTATTAAATAATATAGCCTGGTCTGCAAAAACATTGGTTGTAGTTCTGCAATTTTATTATTATGACAAAGGTGCTGTAATGGCCTACTTGCGGCCATTAAACAGATATCAATTGCTTTAATTAGTTCCGATGTTATTACTCTTCTTTAGGTACTTTGGTTATAAGTCATGCACCACTACACAAGGAAAACAATAGTTATTTTCACTTGTATCTCTTAATAGCAAGCAACTGGAAGGTATAATAGTAGGCTTCGTGCTTAGACACGTTAGTGCACTAAGTATACTAGGACAGATCCTGGCCCAACCCTATGCAGACACAGACCTGTGCATTGTGATGTTACCCTTGCATCATATCGTTAAGAAGATTTAATGAGTCTAACAATTAACCACAATTCAATTTGACCTAGGATTGCTGGAGGCCATGTGATGGGGTATAATCAGCACCATTATACTAATGGAGATATAATGCAACTAATATATGAAGAGAAGTGTACTATGTCATACAATGAAAGCTGACAATGGGAACAGGAAATGATATGGACATAGACTCTTAGATGACTTCAGTCTAATAATCAATATGTGTCCCCCTAATTATAAAATTACTAGCAGAATGACCCGGCTTTGCACGGATATATGTCAACTATTTCATTTAATGTTTATGTGTGTGATTAAAAGATATCCACAGTGTCCCTCCACAGCGCCCCACCCCCTTAACAGTGACCTCTACAGTGCCCCACCTACTTAACAGTTACCTCCACAGCACCCTGCCCCATTAACATTGACTTCTACAATGGCCCTCCCCCTTAGCAGTGACCTCTGCAGCGCACCACCCCCTTAACAGTGACCTCAACAGCCCCCCGCCCCCTAAACATTGACTTCCACAGCGGTCGTCTCCCTTAACAGTGAACTCCACAGCACCCCACCCCCTTTAAATGTGACCTCAGTAGCATCCCATCCCCTAAAAATGACCTCTATAGCACCTCGCACCCTTAACAGTGACCTCCACAGTGCCCCACCACCTTAACATTGACCTCGACAGTGGCCTGCCCCCTTAACAGTGACCTCCACAACAGCCTATCCCCTCAACAGTGACCCCCACAGTACCCCACCCCCTTAGAATTAACCTCCACATTGGCCTGCACCCTTGAAATGTGCCCTCCACAGCGGCCTGCCCCCTTAACAGTGACCTTCCACAGCAGCCTGCCCCCTTAGCATTGACCTCCACAGGGCCCTGCTCCCTTAAAATGTTACCACAGTGGCCTCCCCTTAACAGTGACCTTTCACAGCACTCTGACCCCTTAAAATGTGACCTCCACAGCACCCTGACCCCTTAATAGTGACCCTTAACAGTGACCTCCACAGAACACCGCCCCCTTAACAGTGACCTCCACAGGGCCACATCCCCTTAACATTGACCTCCACAGCAGCCCGCCACCTTAACAGTGACATTCACAGCACCACATCCCCTTAACAGTAACCCAAAACAGTAAAGAAAAGTTGTTATAGAACCCTGGTGTAAAACTGTGTGTATGTCAAGACTGAAAGACCTGTGAGCTTCTATTGCAGGGATGCTCAGCCTGCGGCCCTCCAGCTGTTGCAAAACTACAACTCCCAGCAGCTGAAGGATGTCCAGGCATGCTGGGAGTTGTAGTTTTGCAACAGCTAGAGGGCCGCAAGTTGGGCATCCCTGTTCTATTGGATAATAAGGGTCATGTGAATAGCAGGATATGAGTGAAGTTGCGAGCGCCTTTTGGCTATTACATTTTTTGAGAAAATCTCAGGAACTGTACATCCTAGAGAATTGAGAGCTTTATGAAAACCTTACCAGACACTTGATGTACCTATGTGCCAAATTTGGTGCAGATCCGTCCAGTCGTTTGGCCATGCATAAAGAACAGACAGAAATTAATTTATATATATGAGTTAAGACAAAATAAATAGGATAATATCTATGGACCCTTTTAGAAAGGTTTCAGAGGCAGTTACATAAAGTATGTAAATCTTTATATTTGACAAATTGTGGTAATTACTCTTTTCTGAGCTGCACAGGAACAGTTAATGGGCTCATCTCACTTCAGTAAATGGCACGTATCATGTAGAGAAAGTTACTAAACCACATAGTCTGCTACAACCTTTTTGTATTGATGCCTCTCCGACAGTCAAAGTCAATCTAAAAAATATGCATCTTAGTGTATGTACTGTACCTTTCACTGTTCTCATGAACCTAGTAGCACATTAATAAAAGCAAGACAGAAGACAATTATCAACCCTAACATTTCATAATTTTACCACGTTGGGCAATAGATGCTAACATCATCCTTTGCCTTCTATTAGGAATTGTAAGGTACCTCCACCTATTTTGTTGCAGAAAATTTCTGGATTTCTGCAAGCCCTACTCAGATGATATGAACTGATTTTCAGTCACAGAAAATCTTCCACGTGCTTTTGATTCAAATCCACTAAGACAATAAGTGGAGCATTGCTTTCTGTGAACATAGCCTTAACGTCTGAAAACTGTTATGAGATTGCATTACTTGCTATAAGGGTACGGCCACATGGTATGTATTCCTGAGGCAGTTTTTGGAAGCCAAAACGAGGAGTGAATAAAAAAACGAGAAGTTGTATTTGTCTTTTATACTTTCTCTCCTTTTATGATCCACTCCTGATTATGGCTTCGAAAACTGCATCCAGACACCTTACCGTGTGGCTGTACCTTAAGGCCATTCAAAGTCACCTGCAATAAGTAGTTTGGTAAACTGTAGCAACACGTGCCTTGCAGATTCTATTTACTATGTCACATTGGTATTCAGTGCTTTCATTTCTATTAATATCACATGAAAACGATGTGGTCTATACGTATTTTTGATCTTTTTGAATGCTTTACAATAAATGGAAAGTCTGAACATCACTGTTTCCTTGTCCTATAAATACATTTCTCTCTCTTTTTTTGTTTTAGAAAAGCTAAAAAAATATACTTTTTCCACGACAGATCTATTTCCACAAAGCTGTGTCACTTGAGAAAAAAACAAGTGCTGTGGTCTTAGTTAATGTTGTGGTTAGCGGTGACAGAGGAAGTGCTAAGTTTCTCTTCTATCACAGTTTCCATGAGTAGCTGCAAACAGTAACACAGTGCAAAAAAATAAAAATTAGAGTAAGGCCTCTTTCACACTTGCGTTGTCCGGATCCGTTGTGTACTCCATTTGCCGGAAGTGCCCGCCAGATCCGTAACACCGCAAGTGAACTGAAAGCATTTGAAGACTGATCCGTCTTCAAAATGCGTTCAGTGTTACTATGGCACCCAGGACGCTATTAAAGTCCTGGTTGCCATAGTAGTAGTGGGGAGAGGGGGAGCAGTATACTTACCGTCCGTGCAAGTCCCGGGGCGCTCCAGAATGACGTCAGAGCGCCCCATGCGCATGGATGACGTGATCCATGCGATCACGTCATCCATGCGCGTGGGGCGCCCTGACGTCACTCTGAAGCGCCCCGGGAGCCGCACGGACGGTAAGTATACTGCTCCCCACTACACTTTACTATGGCAAACAGGACTTTAGCGTCCTGGCAGCCATGTTAACCATTCAGAAAAAGCCAAACGTCATATGCGGTAAAGCGCCGAAACGACGTTTAGCTTAAGGCCGGATCCGGATTAATGCCTTTCAGTGGGCATTAATTCCGGATCCGGCCTTGCGGCAAGTGTTCAGGATTTTTGACCGGAGCAAAAAGCGCAGCATGCTGCGGTATTTTCTCCGGCCAAAAAACGTTCCGGTCCGGAACTGAAGACATCCTGAACGGATTTCTCTCCTTTCAGAATGCATGGGGATAATCCTGATCAGGATTCTTCCGGCATAGAGCCCCGACGACGGAGCTCTATGGCGGAACAGAACAACGCAAGTGTGAAAGAGCCCTAACCCACAACGTACCCTGAATACATTTCATTGCATATCTGATTCTCAAGGAACTTGTTTAATAGGAGCCTTTGCAGCCTAGATGCGCTTTAATTGCTGTACATTTCCTTGTAGTTGGTATGTGTACTGCTACTGACAGACCGAACTAAAGTGCTGCTTCATGCCTCACTATCTTGCTGTGAAAATTGGAAGATTGCAGACTTGTAGGCTGATTGGTATAGATATTGAGCACTGCTATTTGCCTTTATATACTGAGGACTGACTGGTTGAATTTGCCTTACCGCGCATTGTGTCTAATTTTAGTATTGTTTTTTTTTCCTATGCTGCTAATTGATTTTTCCAACTGTTAAACCTATGGCTTCAGTTTCTATTTGACTTCGAAAAAGTCTCACTTTATAACTTTACTTTTTACAAGTTACTGTGTATATTTGGGTTCTATTTTTATAGGATCTAGTGTATAGGGAAGGCTTTTTTCTTTGTTTGTATGGACAGAAATACAGAATGTGTGCTTTGTAAGTGAAATTCCATGAGTTACATACATAAAACAGCACATTTAACTCCTCTTTTTCTTTATCCTGTGTTCGTTTTGCCTGTATTTCCTTTGCTTTCCTGTTTTGACTTGAGACAAGTTATACTTTGGTACATATTACTGCCCTGGCTTTCTATAAACCATTGCCATTCCTTCATCTAATTTTGATGCTCACTCCTGATAATGATATACTGCTTTTTTCTTAAAGTTTACCTGTACTTTGAAAAATTGTGACACATCAAAGGATTTGATCGTGTGGGCTTAATGCTAAGAACCCCCACCAATTGCTGGAATGAGGAGAGAGAAGCTCTCTCTCTCGCTCTCGTGCTCTCACTATCTGCAGGAAAAGGGCTCAATAGAAAGTCTATGGACCTGTCTCAAGTTCTTCTGCAGTGAGGAGAGAGTGCTTTACGTGAGTGCTTCTCTTTCCTTGTTCTAGCAATCAGTGGGGGTCTTAGCACTCAGACCCCCACCTATTAAAACATTTGATGTGTCACTATGACATATAAAAAGTATTTTCAAAGTACCGGTAAACTTTAAAGGGGTTTTCCGGGACTTTTTAACTGATAACTATCCCCTGGATTGGTCATCAGTATCTGATCGGTGGGGGCTTGACACCCGGGACACCGGACGATCAGCTGTTTGAGAAGGCACTGGCACTCAGAGTAGTGCCCCGGCCTTCTTGCAACTTAACCTAGGCTAGTTGATGTCACGTTCATTGGTCACGTGGTCTAGGCCCAGAGGTCATTTAAGTTTAATAAAAATTCAAAGCATTTCATCCAAAAAATCCCCAACACTCAGTTACTGGATAGTTTTAGCTGTTGAATGGAGCAAATATCTCAGAACATTGCTATTATTATTTATATAGGACCATCAGCTTCACAAAAACTGAATAATAATGTGATAACACACTGTAACAATGGAAAAATACACTATCATATAGGCAAGTGAAACAGTATAATACATCATATCCCTGCATAAGTGTTCATCAGAACATTCTCTGATCATTCTTAGATAACCCATTGTCTACCAGGAAGATATCACACTCTCAGGTTATAAATGGTTACCATTACAAGAAAGTTGTTTGAGTTATTGCATCTAAGGATGCCTGGACCTTCATCATGGCAAGAAATTGCTTCCATCTTCATAAAAGCTGCAAAAATCCATCTGTGGAAAACATTTGTTGAGCACTTGACAAGCGCTCATCAAGTGGCTAAGAACAGGATTTGGGGTATGATTTATCTGATCATAGGCAGGCTTCCCTTTCCTCAATAAACCATGTAATTTGGCAAAAGTACATCTCAGTTCAAATAAGGGGCTTATCAACTGTGATCCATTCATGTTATCCATTTCTGTGATACATTTGTACTTGAGGATACAGATTGCTGAAATTAATACAGTCAAATGGCTTACAGTGCTTCTCTATGGCAAAACACCATTTATGTAATATGTCCCTGGATTACTGAGGCTTTTCTGTACTGAAGTCACAGCTCCTCATGAAGCATCATTACAACCAACCGTTGGTGCTGAAAAGTCTTAACCCTTCTTAGAAGACACCAGTGTTTTTTCTTGACCTACATCCTATTTTATACTTATTACTTTAGCATCTTCTTTAGTGTCAAGTATGTTTTTTTAATTTTTCTCCATGCCTTAAACATTACTGTACAGTGTAATCATCCAGTGTCTATATTTAAACCAGACTGAGATCTATGTCACAAAATAATTTGAATTGGTCGTTATTTTCTGCTATTACAGCATCATGGTTTAGTTTAGTATGTTCCACTATTACAACCCATGAGGAAGTGAAACTCACTGCTCTAAGTATTTGAATTTGTGTCATCGCTGGTTACTTCCTTGCAAAGTGTAATGGAAAAATGTACATGTTAGTATACATTGGTGGTTGCAATTTCCTTTCTTCTTCTGCAAGAGACAGAGGTCTACTAAAGAAAGCAAATGTGTTTTATAATTAGCCGAAAAAGTTTTCTTTTTGTGCAAGATATTTTTAGTAATTCCATTGTATCAAGGTAGAGCTACAACACAGCACAACAGTGGGGTAAAAAAAAGTCACAGATTATGGCACATGCCATATTTGCTCCATAATTTGTGACTTTTGGAGGTTCTGACACTTCTCAAAAGGGTTGAGAAACGGGGTGAGCTTAATGAGAGGGACGGGCCTATACTGTACTATAAAAAGTTATAGCTCAAGTCTGCGCCAGCTCCTAGCTGGCGTAGACTTGAATTTCTGGTGCAAGGCAGGGCAGGAATGCACCTAATTTATTAAGAGGATTCTGCCTCCTAATGAATTAGGCGCATCCTATTCCAGGTCAAGGAGATCAAGACTGGCGTATGGGAACTCCAGTTTTGATAAACCACCCCACTGTATATTTTACCTATGATAACCTTTACTACATTTTAATTTCATTACAAGAATGCTCTTAAACAGACCTAGCCACTAAAGACGAGAGAGGCGAGCTTCAGATACTACATCCAAAGTCGCTTTGTTCGAAACTTCAGATTAATGCTGTATGGAGATCCGTCAATATTAAGATGTGCGGGTTCCAGTTAGCTGAAGTCAGTTATTCGCGAAGTCGTGCAAGACTTTGTTGAATAACTTCAGTAGTTGATTTTTAAACTGGAAAACTGAACACGGCTTCACTTCTGAGGTACCAGTCATATATAAAAGACGCAACATATAAAAGCCCAACAACACAGCCATTCAGATTTACATATAGAGCAGCAAAATATACATTAGATATTATCAGGGAGTGCTGGCAAGTGTATGAAGAGACAGCATCCTATTCTGTAACAGACTACTAGCAGCCATGTCTAGAGAGTCCAACCATTGAGACCCTAACCTTTCAAATTTCCAATGAGCTCCCCATTTTTTATGTTACTTTCTTATACATTAATAAGGCTTTCGCCTTATTGATTTATTCCCTTCTATTTCCCAGCTATTTTATGATAGGTATCCAAGGGTAGGTCATCCACCAGACCAAATAAACAGATCTTAGGATCCTGCAGGAGAGTAACAGAATATACCATATTAAAATTCTGCATAACTTTTGCCCAGAAGGTTAGAGAGGTGTTCACAAAATGGGAGGTTACATTAAAATCAGTTCCTAATGCATCTCTGGTTGAGAGAAATAGGCTTTCCCACAATTATACATTCTTCATAGAGTATACAAAATTTCTGTCTTTCTCTACCGTTCGGGCTGTGGACCAGATGACAAGTGCCCTAAATGTTATACCTACCTTTGCCTATTGCATCTTCATACATTATAAAATAGAAGTGGACCAGCACATTTATCTTCTTTCATGCTGGTTTTCTGACACATAATAGATTGAAATCTACATCAGCTGCTAGCTGGCGTTGACTTCAGTTTAAGTTTATGGACTGCTTGGAGAATGCGCCTAATTTATGATGAGGCCTGTGCCTATTCATAAATTAGGCGCAACCTCTGGCAGTGCAGGGGATATCATAGACGGCTCATAGGCAGTGCAGGGGATACCGTAGACAGCTCAGACAAAATGGCTGCCCCATAATCTCATGCAGAAAACAGAATTAAAAAAATCAACAATCATAAAATAAAATCAGGTTAGAAGAAAAGGATATGTGCCATTATGGGAATATAGGTGACACATTCCCTTTAACTGAACTACCAAGTTTGTCATTACAGTTGTCCCCCAATTTACAATATTAGTTGGTTTCAGATTGACCATTGTATGTTGAAACCATTGTAAGTTGAGTAATCAGTTCCAAAGCCCCAAAATGTCATCCAATATAAGAGAAAATGAAGATTTAAGAAAAATAAGCAGATAACTAAGACAGATAAAACAAGTCCTTACTTATAACAGTCAGGAATAGCTGCTAACTAGCAACTAATACAGCAATTTTACCAGAGAAGTGGCCTTGATTGGTTGGATCTGAGTCTGAGACATTGTATAATGAGTCTAGTTTCAATTTACGATGGTTCATCTGGGAAACCATATCAGACATAGCCAAAGCTATTACCACTCCAGTTTTATCGTTATGCCCAGAGAATGATGTCCCAACTCTCGAAGATCTGGGAAAACACCCTACGGTAGCAAGCCTTTCAACTTTTCAAAAAGCTCATTTTATTCCTTCTATGAAATACCACCTTAAAAATCTTAGTGTACCTTTAGAAAAATCAGTTTTTGAAAAAATGGCTCTGCAAATAAAAGACTCAAAGGGTAAGGTATCTAAATTATATAGCCTTATATTGACCCTATCATGCCCAGACAAGCTGTAAGGTACTCACTCAATGGTACTATACGCCACAAAAAATTAACCGCATGTTCCCTGAATGCAGCCCAAATTGTTGGAGATGTGAATAGGACGTAGGTACCCACAGCCATATATGGTGGAGTTGCACCAAAATTGCCTCCTATTGGCGTGAGATATGTAAGATCTTGTCTGAGATCTGTAAGATACCGTTTCCAGCCTCTCCGAAAGTGTGTCTCTTTGGGGTGTTCGGGAATCTCAGGTGCCCTAGAGACTCGCAAAGACTGATTCAGATTCTATTGGCAGCTTCCAGAATACTCATAGCAGTCTACTGGAAAAAGACTGAAATACCCCCAATAAAACAGTGGATTAGTAGATGCGATCAATTGTACCGCCTTGAGCAGATAGCTCACTGGGAAGCCCGAACACCACATAGATTTGAGTCAATTTGGATGCCTTGGAAAAATTTTAGAGGTTTTTCAAACTGATTACATAGCATTACGACTGGTAAACATCAAAAGTATTATTGCATTATTGCACTATTTTGCGGAACAAATCCTACCATTCAGCAACACCACGGATGCTTCCTTCCCCCCCACCCTCTCTTCCCTCAATCTCTCCTACCCCCCCTTCCTCTTCTTTTTTTTATTTGTTATTCTGTGATTTGTCTGCTCCCTTTTGATTGTACTTTATCAAAAGTATTCTTTTATTGGCGCCCTTGTAGGGCTAACAAAAAATGTACATCCTAATTGTTATAAAAACAATAAAAATAATTTTAAAACAAAACAATTTACGATGGTTCAGAAAAGACCTTTGTATGTTGAAAATATTGTATCCTGAGGCCATTGTATCTTGAGGGACCACTGCATATTATTTTTGCTGTTGTTGTATCTGTTATAATCCATACAGTTATCTATGTCACACTTGTACCTATTATTCTTTCATGTTGACTGTCTTGTACAAATTTTATGAGGGTGTCGTCCTATTAATTTAAGGTATCCACTTCTTTATGCTTGTGGCTATTGTTGAGTTTCTTTTGTGGTATATGGTGAATGCAGAAAAGACCTAAACATGCTGATAATTCTTGGTGACAGATAGTCTGCTGCACTAATCACCATTTCTTTGGTACATAATTGTGTTGCTTAAGAAGTACATCCGGCCCTTAATCTTAAATATAGCATTCACTCTTCTGGCACCTGAGCGAACATGATTAAGCCCGTTCCTCTGCGTTTTCTTGATAGTGAAGGTATCTGTTTATGACATGATTATAATAGAAAAGGGAGAGGAAAACGCCTGCAGTCTTCTATAGCAGTTTCAACAACTTTCACCCATCAATCAAATTTATGTGGATGTATTCTAAGAAAAAAAGTTCCTTCAATGATAATTTGCTTACAGAGAAAATTGTGCCATTCACTTTTCTTTCAATAAATAATATTTTTTTTTATTTGCTTTGTTTAGTTCTGTATTTTTTCATGTCATACTAAATAGACTAAGTTATGCTATGTTATGGTAAGTAGTTAGAATATTGTTTAATAGCATAGTAGTTGACACTTTGAAAATTATAGCAAAACACACAGGGGGAGATTTATCAAAACTAGTTTAACCCCTTAAGGACACGGCCATATTTTACCTTCCTGCCCAGGCCACTTTCTGCAAATCTGACCAGTGTCACTTTATGTGGTGATAACTTTAAAACGCTTTTACTTATCCAGGCCATTCAGAGATTGTTTTTTCGTCACATATTGTACTTCATTACACTGGTAAAATGTAGTAAAAAAAAAATTCATTTTTGTTTATTAAAAAATACCAAATTTACCAAAATTTGTGAAAAATTTGCAAATTTCCAACTTTTAATTTTCCATTCTTCAATAATACATAGTAATACCTCCAAAAATAGTTATTACTTTACATTCCCCATATGTCTACTTCATGTTTGGATCATTTTGGGTATGCCATTTTATTTTTGGGGACGTTACAAGGCTTAGAAGTTTAGAAGCAAATTTTGAAAATTTGCATAAATGATCAAAAACCCATTTTTTTAGGGACCAGTTCAGGTTTGAAGTCACTTTGTGAGGCTTACATAATAGAAACCACCCAAAAATGACCCCATTCTAGAAACTACACCCCTCAAGGTATTCAAAACTAATTTTACAAACGTTGTTAACCCTTTAGGTGCTCCACAAGAGTTATTAACAAATGGAGAGGAAATTTCAGAATTTCATTTTTTTGCCAAATTTTCCATTTTAACCCATTTTTTCCACTAACAAAGCAAGGGTTAACAGCCAAACAAGACTGTATCTTTATTGCCCTGACTCTGCCGTTTACAGAAACACCCCATATGTGGTCGTACATTACTGTACGGCCACACGGCGGGGCGTAGAGGGAAAGGGGCGCGTGTGGTTTTTGGAAGGCTGATTTTTATGGACCGATTTATTTACACCGTGTCCTGTTTCAAGCCCCCCTGATGCACCCCTGGAGTAGAAACTCCCTAAAAGTGACCCCATTTTGGAAACTACGGGATAAGGTGGCGGTTTTGTTGGGACTATTTTTAGGGTACATATGATTTTTGGTTGCTCTATATTACTTTTTTGTGAAGTAAGGTTACCAAAAATTTAAATTCTGAAATTTAATCTCCATTTGCCATTAACTGTTGAGGAACACCTAAAGGGTGAATAAAGTTTGTAAAATCAGTTTTGAATACCTTGAGGGGTGTAGTTTCTTAGATGGGGTCACTTTTAGGGAGTTTCTACTCTAGGGGTGCATCAGGGGGGCTTCAAAAGGGACATGGTGTCAATAAAAAAGGCCATCAAAATCGGCCTTCCAGAAACCATGTCGGTCCTTTCCTTTTGCGCCCTGCCTTTTAGTGATACAGCAGTTTACTACCACAAATGTGGCGTTTCTGTAAACTGCAGTATCAGGGTAATAAATATAAAGTTTTGTTTGGTTGTTAACCCTTGCTTTGTTACCGGAAAAAACGTATTGAAAAGTGCCAAAGATAGCTGTTTTGCCACCGTTTAAAAAAAAATTTGGACCGTGTTAATCTGGGGGGTTAGGTCATGGGGAATTTTTGTAGAGGAGATTATTACCGACTCGGCGATACCTAATAAGTCTACTTTTTTACAATTATTTAGGTTTTAGACTATATTATCCTTTTTGATACAAAAAAAACTTAAAGTTTTTTAGCCGATTGTATTAGGTAGGGGCTCATTTTTTGCGGGATGAGGAGACGGTTTTAGTGGCACTATTTTGGAGGCTATATGACTTTTTGATCGCTTGCTAATAAACTTTTTGCACTTTTTTTTTTTGGGACCGTGTTAATCTGGGGGGTTAGGTCATGGGGTATTTTTTATAGAGGAGATTATTATCGACGATACCTAATTTTTCTACTTTTTTTTATTATTTTAGTTTTACAAAATTTTTTTTGGGTGTCTCAAGTCTGAGAACCATAGTTTTTATCGATTGTCAGTGGCTAAATGGAAAAGGGGATTATAAATTTAGTACTTCTTGGAAGTGTGGTACTCACTGAAGCAACCGTCAATGCAGAGGCCCGGATGATCGGGGCACGTGTCACACTGAGTGGTGGTGTCCTTCCGTATCCCCCTCCTGTGACACACTCTGCAGTTTTTTTGGGGTCTGTCCCTTCTTTCCAGTATGGGGGACTACACCTGGAAAGTGTTGGCCAGGAACGATCCGGGCGCCTCCAATTCCCAAGGTACTCCGGCCTGCTCTTTCCTGGTCAGAAAAGATTGGGTTTGAGCACCTCCTGCTAATACCACGCTAGTCTTTTCAGTTTGTATATATAGAGATTTCTGGAGGTGTATAAACTCCAATTTAAATGTGCCTGTTTTCCATCTACAGGCCACATTTAGGTGCACCTGTGAGGCCTGGGCCATATCAGCCAGTCTTGAGTGGGACTCGCAGACTCCTCCCTCCTCCCATTGCAAGCATGGACACATGCTGGAGGTAACTGGTGAGTTGTTTGTGAGTCGGCCTCATGCTCCTGTAATTTGCCCACTGGCTCCTGGTATTGCCCATACGGCCCAGTTAGGAGAGTGTTAGGTCCCGGGCTACTTGAGAAACCTTGGCGTGGTGCCCGGGCTTAGACATGTTCTACACCATAGGACATGTTGACTAATCTCTCAATTTTAAAACCAGTTTGAGGGTTTAGTAAGACCGCAGCGTGCACCTGTCTTTGCTATTTTGTTATATTGTCACAAGAGGAGAGATGCATCATCAGTAGCAGGCCAGGCCACCATAGTTCCATATGTCCTTCTCTGGCAGGCTTCATCTATTTTTCTGCTGCCTGACCCTGTGCCTGATTACAGTATTGACCCTTCTCTGTCAGCCCTGACCACTGGACTGTTTCATGGATTCGACCGTACTCCGCCTGCCCTGACCTTGTTTTGCCTGTCCCTTCAGTGCTATGCACCGCTGTCTCTTGACCCCCCATTGGTCAGCAGCCAAGCACACAAAGACTACTCCAAGACATAGTGGCCTGGAGCATTCCCGGCAGCAAAGTTCAGATCCTTGTATAGTGATTAAAGGGTGAATACTAGGGAACTGCAAGCATAACGCTTGTAAGTTTAGCCCTTGGTCAAATCTGTTGGTTGGCACAGTGGCTCCACACCCACTGTCTTAATAAAAACTGTAGCCCCCCCAGAGCAATCGTCTGCTTTATATAGTATGAATAATCTCAACTGTCTTACATGAGAGCTGAGTATGATTGTATGATCTTTCTGCACACATGGAAAGATTTGTAACAGGGTTGATGTTCCTGGAGGGATACACCAAATGGAAAAGGACTTAGGAAAACTAGAGGAATGGTCAAAAATCTGGCAACTAAAATTTAATGTTGATAAGTGCAAGATAATGCACCTGGGGCGTAAAAACCCAAGAGCAGAATATAAAATCAGTGATACAGTCCTAACCTCAGTATCTGAGGAAAGGGATTTAGCGGTCATTATTCCAGAAGACTTAAAGGTAGGCAGACAATGTCATAGAGCAGCAGGAAATGCTAGCAGAATGCTTGGGTGTATAGGGAGAGGCATTACCAGTAGAAAGAGGGAGGTGCTCATGCTGCTCTACAGAGCACTAGTGAGACCTCATTTGGAGTATTGTGCGCAGTACTGGAGACCATATCTCCAGAAGGATATTGATACTTTGGAGAGAGTTCAGAGAAGAGCTAAAGGACCTTAACATGTATAGCTTGGAAGAAAGACTGGACAGAGGGATATGATAGAAACTTTTAAATACATAAAGGGAATCAACAAGGTAAAAGAGGAGAGAATATTTAAAAGAAGAAAAACTGCTACAAGAGGACATAGTTTTAAATTAGAGGGCAAAGGTTTAAAAGTAATATCAGGAAGTATTACTTTACTGAGAGAGTAGTGGATGCATGGAATAGCCTTCCTGCAGAAGTGGTAGCTGGAAATACAGTGAAGGAGTTTAAGCATGCATGGGATAGGCATAAGGCCATCCTTCATATAAGATAGGGCCAGGGGCTATCCATAGTACTCAGTATATTGGGCAGACTAGATGGGCCAAATGGTTCTTATCTGCCGACACATTCTATGTTTCTATGTTTCTATGGAAAGAGGTGATGCAAGGATTCCATCACTGTACTTATATGAATGTGGAGTACATGTATTGCAGCTTCTTCAGTTTTTAGACAGCAATATTATTATGGTTTAATAAAAAATCATCCAATCTGTGAGTATTTAGGGTGCAGATATGTTCTGGATAAGTAAACATTAAGGAGGTTGGCCACCCTAAATAGTATCAGGACAGTGAATAATGGAGCTATAAGCAACTTAAAGTCCTTTTAAATGGACCGATAACCAGGACAATTATCTGGGAAGAGCGTTTGTAGAAATGCTTGTTTCCGATTACTGACCTGTGTAAAAGGTACTGACGATCACCCAATGAAAGAGCAAACCGTCGTACAGAAGAGGACTCCCCTGCATAAGGGAAACGGGACAGATCCTCTAAAGGCATTCCGTTATGCATTCCGTCATAGAATTTGTTATGGTCCGTGGTAACGGAATCCATAACGCAATTCTGCTTTTACCACCAAAGTGCAAATGAATTTCAAAATATGAAATTTGCTCATCCCTAGCTATGACATTATTTATAGTGATCAGTAAATTGAATAAAAATGTCAAAATTGCAGTTTTTTGGGGCATTTTCTCTCTCTGTAGTAAAGGTCACATGGATTGTCTGGCAGGAATTAAATAAAAACAAGCAAAAAAAACAAAAAAAAAACAAAGGTCAAAAAGAAAGAAGCATATTTTCCTCACCAAACACCCGCCACGCCCATTATGAAGATCCTTGGGTCCTCCACTGGTCTCTGCTTCCTGGTCCTTCAACACAGAAATGAAACTTCTTAGCCAATCATTGACTAAGGCAGCTACGCTGCTGTGGCTGGTATTTGGCACACATTTCCTATGTCAAGAGGGACTAAGAAATATAGACGTTGTGGTCCAGGAATAATATTACAAAAGCATCCCTTGCTGATTCTATTAAACAGATTTTTTTGTGTCCACCACAGTAAATGTACATAGGTGGACAAACATGCTGACAAAGTAGATGGGCACACATGCTCACTTGCTTCTTTCTCTGCTCCTTCAGGTGTGTGAAAGGGTTCCTTGGATTAAATAGGGTAGGATAAAGTGGGGCCACCAGGCTATATTGCCCGAGGACCCACTCAGACCGTGATTTTTAGTACTTATGGGTCAGTGGTGTGTGCTGTCCTCCAGCTAAAATTTGCCCATCCCTGGAAGGTCAGCTTGTGGAGTCTACCCAGAGAGTATCGGTGAATGGGGAGCAGAAAGCAGCTGCTGTGCAGTGATGATGGGAGCTATGGCAGCTTGAGTACTCTCGAACTACTTGTCACAGCTCTTTACATCAGCTGTAATCTGCACAGGCACTCTGTACATAAAGCCAAGCGGAGTCATTAGCAAGTAAGAGGAGAGCTAATGATGTAGATAAGCCAGAATGTTTCACTTCCCACACTCTGCACTTTACACCTGCTAAAGTCTTTCACAATGCAGTGCGAACAATATTTCACAGGTAGGGAAGAGTCTTACCAGTTTTATCTTCGCAGTGTATGTTCATAATTTAAAGGAAATCTGCCACCAGTGACCTCCCTATCAAACTGTTTGCATAGACACATAGCTGTGGTTCACACGAATAAAACACTGTTTTTGTTGTTTTTTTAATTGATCCGAGGCTCCATTCCTGAGATACGATACTTTTCCTTAATATGCAAATTAAACCTTTGGTGCAATGAGGGCTTCACCACTACTCTTGTTGCACTCACGCTTCACTCCTTTTTGTGACCATCCCCTCTCCTGCTGCTTTGATTGACAGGGCCAGGCAGTGGCAAAGGTGTTATCCATGCACATAAAACCTGCAGCATATGCCTCCCATGTGGATGCACTATTAGGGTACATGCAGGGCAGTGTAATGTAGGCTGATTTTCAGCGCAGAAAGCCTCAGATTTTACTTCTTTTCCTCGAATCTACAACCAAAACCTGCATGTTATGTGAGGATTTTGTTGAGGATCTTTACTTGGAATGGCTCCTCCAGATTTCACGATTTTCATTGCAAAGGGTTAAATCTACACTGACAATCTGCACAATTTGTCATCCTGTGGATTTCAAAATCTGCACCACATTTCAATTTTCACATTTCATTTACTTAGCTTCTTCAGCACACAAAATGTGCATGTGGCCTTAAAGTGATTTACTATGATTTATTTTTATCACTTAAACCAAAACTGTAGGTTGTATGCTAGTGGGTGAGGGATTATGTCAAAGCCCCATGTCCTTCTTTTATGCCTCTGTGGCGTTAAGCGGATGATTATATGGCAGAAGTTTTTTTTCCTGCTTGGGACTGAAGAGTGAAAAAGTTAGAACAGTTTTTGGTGAATATCCTGTATCAGCTAGAATGTGACTATAGAGAAGGGGATCAAGTGTACAGTGAGTGGGCAGATTTCTATAAAGGGAACAGAGTAGACATCTGAGGGGACATGGCCGGTGAGGTGATGAGCTGTCAGTATGTAGGAGGCTGGTGTGAGAAAAAACGTGTGTACAGTGCACAACCTGAGGTGTAAAATCCTATGATGGGTTCAAGGAGCACCTGGCCATGTTGTGAGGAGAGATCAGCAGTGTGGAAGCAGGTGGATTGTGGAGTGTCACTGATAGTGTGGAGAGGAGAGCTTTGGTGGGTGGTTAGGGAGAGGACATAGGACAGAGCCTGGGAGATTTGCTGTTCGTCAGTTCTCAGGATCATTGTCAGCCACTGGAGTGGAGCTAGGGTTGTCACTTGTCAGGACTCACAGAGGATAGCGCAATGGCTTAGTGGTTAGCACTGAGATCCGAGGTTCAAATCTGACCAAGGACAACATTTGCATTGAGTTTGTATGTTCTCCCATGATGATAATGTATGTTGGTGCTACCTAAGCAACTAAGCAAGTAAAACAAAATCATATTACACTGACGACAGGAGGAGACAGTATAGTTAGGTACTGTATGCTGTCCCCTCATTCAATAGTGGAGATGGTAGTGGAGAGCAGGGGACCAACGCTCATTAGGAAGTGGTGTAGACATGCGGCATCCA
This sequence comes from Bufo bufo, assembly GCF_905171765.1. Lineage (NCBI taxonomy): Eukaryota > Metazoa > Chordata > Amphibia > Anura > Bufonidae > Bufo > Bufo bufo. The sequence continues at coordinate 437,826,101 of NC_053389.1, read as the reverse complement.
GCCGGACTGGGATGTCAACTGCTTCCCCCAGTTGGGCATACTGGCTGTGATTTCAATAACCAGTTTGGTTGTACCACAGAGAACCAACTGGATTTTATGCTGACCCAAATGTCCGGGTGGGATTTCTACCAGAAGAGCCAATGACCAATCTGTCTCTGACAGAGAATGTGCCATCACAACTAGTAACCTCCAAACTACATGCCTCACATTTCTGTGTGCAACCATCTCTGTGCCACATTCTTGGCTAGAATAAATTTGTGCCCTCTGAGACACTGTAACTGTATGCTTGTGGGTAGGGATAAGCGAATCGACTTCGGATGAAACATCCGAAGTCGTTTTGTATAAAACTTTGTGCTAATACTGTACGGAGCAGGAGCTTTGTACAGTATTAGAATGTATTGGCTCCGATGAGCCGAAGTTATTGCTTTGCAAAGTCTTGTGAGACTTCGGGTAATAACTTCAGAAATTAATTTTCACTGTTAAAAAAACACTTGGAACCGAACCAGAGTTCGGGAAATGGCTTGTGGGGTACTATGTAATGGTTGTAGGGCACAGTGGCGTATCCAAGCTATGGCAGCCATGGCTAGTGCCATAGGCGCCAAGCGGGGGGGGCGACCAGGGCCGATCCTACACGGGGTGCAGTGGGTGCCCGGGCCCCGCACCCCAGCGCTGCGGCCCTGGTGACAAGTGGGGGCGGCCGCCGGGCCGCGGCCGGCGGCAGGGCAGAGCAGGAGATGAGCGCCTCCATTGCGGAAGCGCTCATCTCCATAGTCATCTGTATTGCCGTCCTCAGGACGGCAATACAGATGCCTGTCTGTGCTGCGGCAGAGGAGGGAGAGGTGTGTCCCCTCCTGTTCCTCTGATAGGCTGCCGGCTTAGTGCTGGCAGCCTATCAGAGGCCGGTGATGGCGCGATGACGTCATCGCGTCGCCTGAGCCGTATAGCGAGGGACACACAGACGGAAGAGGTGGCCTGCATCGCATCGCATTGCTGGAGGTAAGTATAAGTGTATTATTTTTTTTTATTTTTTTATATAGGTACAATACTGGGCTGGCACATGATAAGGGGGGCTACTGGGCTGGCACATAAGGGGGGCTACTGGGCTGGCACATAAGGGGGGACTACTGGGCTGGGCTGGCACATGATAAGGGGGGCTACTGGGCTGGCACATGATAAGGGGGGACTACTGGGCTGGCACATGATAAGGGGGGACTACTGGGCTGGCACATGATAAGGGGGGACTACTGGGCTGGCACATGATAAGGGGGGCTACTGGCACATGATATGGGGGGCTACTGGCACATGATATGGGGGCACTCTGGCTACTGGCACATGATATGGGGGCACTCTGGCTACTGACACATGATATGGGGGGGCTCTGGCTACTGACACATGATATGGGGGGGCTCTGGCTACTAGCACATGATGGTGGGGGGGGGGGGGGCTCTGGCTACTGGCACATGATATGGGGGGGGCTCTGGCTACTGGCACATGATATGGGGGGCTACTGGCACATGATAAGGGGGGCTACTGGCACATGATAAGGGGGGCTACTGGCACATGATAAGGGGGCTACTGGCACATGATAAGGGGGGCTACTGGCACATGATAAGGAGGGCTACTGGCACATAGGGGGGCTACTGGCACATAAGGGGGGCTACTGGCACATGATATGGGGGGGCTCTGGCTACTGGCATATGATATGGGGGGCTCTGGCTACTGGCACATGATGGTGGGGGGGCTCTTATTTCTGGCACATGATTGGGGGCACTCTGGCTACTGGCACATGATATGGGGGGCTCTGGCTACTGACACATGATATGGGGGGGCTCTGGCTACTGACATGATATGGGGGGGCTCTGGCTACTGGCACATGATGGTGGGGGGGCTCTTATTACTGGCACATGATTGGGGGCATCTATGGGGGCACATCTTACTGCAGATTATTGGGGGGCACTATAGGGGCATCTACTGAGGCTAAAAAAGAAGATATTTTATATGGGGGCTCTGTATAGGGGCATTTTATACTGGGACACATTATGGTGGGTACTATGGGGAAGGGGGGGGCACTATGGGGGTCATCTACGGGGGCACTGAGAAGGGGTATTTTATATTGGCACATTATGGGAACATTAGCTCAACTGGGGGCATTACAAATGTTTTGCATATTATAAGGAGAATTATTACTACTGGGGGGGCATTATGGTGGGCTTTATTACTCCCCCATGGTATGACCCCCTAGTAGCAGCACCAGCCTCTCCCTGCTCTGCTATCCCTCTGCCCTTTCTCCAAATCCTTATTATGAAATCTTTCTCATTAGGTTAAAGCACAACATCAGCTCCGCCGAGCCCCCGGCCAAAGTGTTGAAGTGGCGTCCGAGATCCCCAAGGGCCAAGTCAAGTAACTGTAAGTTTTTATGGGGGTTCTACAAAAGAGCTATCGTGTTTTTTTTTTTGTTAAGGTTATCTGAAAGATGGGTTTAAAATATTTTGACAGGGGCGCAGTTTCAGTGCTTGCCATAGGCGCCATTTTCACTAGATACGCCTCTGGTAGGGCAGAACCATACGTTTCTGACCCTCTTTCAGTCTGCTAAAAGGCTAGCAATAAAGCTGCAATGCACGTTAATTAATCCCTTAGTGACCAGCCTGTTTTGTGCCTTAGTGACCAAGCAATTTTTTTCAGTTTTTGATTGTTGCCTTCCAAGAGCTATAACTTTTTAATTTTTATGTCGATGTAGTTGTACCAGGCCTTGTTTTTTGTGGGACAAGTTGTAAATTTTCGTGGCACCATTTTGGTATCCACATTCCGTCCTCTCCTGCATAACGGAAAGGGGGCGGATCCGTTTTGCAGGCCATAGACTTCTATTATGATGGAATGAAGAACATAATGCCTCTAAAGGCATTCCATCATAGAATTGCATTATGGTCTGTGCTAGCGGAATCCATAACGCAATTCTGCTTTTACCACCAAATGAAGCGCAAACAAATTTCATAACATGAAATTCGCTCATCCCTCGTCATTATGGATGCGATGATACCAAATATGTGGTGAGCATTTTATTTTTGCAATTTTGGTGTATTTTTAATTTGGAGATTTTTTTTTTTATGTAATAAAACTTTTGATCGCTTATGCACTTATGCTGTCAGTGATATACTGAGTAGTGTGAGATCTGCACTCCAAATTATTCAGAATCTGGGTGCACATGAGAGGGATAATAATCCTATAATGCAAGACGTTCCACGGCACTCCAGAAATATTTTCAATTGCTTTTAATCACGAGAAAATAGTTTCCAAATAAGTAATTTTCCATATAATGTAATCATATCCAGGATGAAGTTAATCATATAAGCCACATAATATTTCCCAAACGTTTCGGTCTATGAAAGACCTTTCTCAGCGGGATCTGAGGTGGCAGAGGAGAATTGTATGGAAAATTACTTATTTGGAAATGATTTTCTTGTGATTAAAAGCAGTCAGTGATGTACTGACAGTCACTAGCAGGCTGTTCTGATACGGATATACTTCATTATGCCCCAGGCTGCCATGTGAATACATCAGTACCCCGCAATCTCATTTGCAGGGTGCTGGTGGGAGACAGAGGGAGTCCCCCCCTCTAATCCACTTACATGTTAGAGTCACTATTGACTGCAGCATCTAAGGGGTCAAATGCCCTTGATGGGCTCATGCCGATCTTGACCTTTTAGAGTAGGAGCCTGGGTGTCATGTGAGAGCAGCAGCCTAGCCTAAGGTCCCTTAATGACCGCTCTGAAAAGGTTTTGTTCCCTTGGCATTTTTTTTTTTTTTTTTGCGGGATACTCTGAGTGTTGCATCTTTTCAAATGTTTTCCCATAGTCTTTGTATGGGAAAAAAACATTGTGTGACTGAAAAACTTCACCACAAACATGCTTTCAAAAAACACCATAATTTTATAGGGTTTTTGCAAATATCACCTTGCAAAAATATCAAGGCAATTAATGAAGTAATCACTGTCATCAAATCACATGTTTATTGTATAATTAATCTGAATAAAACATACACTACAGAATGTTAGCCCAGTGGTCCGTGCCGGCGCTGCTGCCCCTACCCGTGGGCACAGGCGCCGGGCTCCCTCTTGTCCTCCAAGAGTGGGCAGCAGGTAGCTTAACTCTTGTATCTGTGCTCCATGCCAGAGCTTGCTTCCTGCTTGAGTCCTGTACTGGTTTGTTAGGGTTGCATGGGTGTGTCTCTCCTCCCTTGTCAGGCAGCACGTACACGCCCTCTGTCTCCCCATCCTATGGCTGGATTGCAGGAAGTATTTAAAGGCGCTTCCTGCCCCAGGAAGATGCCTGAGCATCATGGTCACTAGCTTGTCTAGTTCCTAGTGTGAAGGTGTTTTTGGAGTTCTGCTTTTCTGTTTTTGGATTTATCGGATTTTGCTTCTTTGCTGCTTGCCTTTGACCTTGGACTTCGTTTACGGACTTTGCTTGATCGTTGCCTGCCCTTGACGTACATTCCCCTCGGTGCTTGCAAAGGTATCTTTAACCCCCTGGTTAGCTGCCACTGGCCCGGGGACTGCTCTGGAGTGGCACCTGGTAACTACCATAACGGCCCAAGCCTATCCTCACCATCAGAGGCTCTAGTGAAGACCAGGTAGTTACTTAGTCATGCCCCTCCAGAGTACAGCCAGTCAGTGGCGCAGTGGGTCCACACCAGCTTGCATAACACAGAAACACACTACACTGCAAAATATGTAAAAATTGTCAGCAATGTCTAACAATGGACAGCATACAGCATGCTTGAAATTAACCTAGCCACGTACTCTGGTATAAAAAAAATTGTATAGAACTAAGTAACATACATGAGGCATAATGCCGTAACTTTTCAATGCAATTGCCTCTTTTGTAGTCGCAACTAGCATTTTACACCGATCTTGCCAATTGTACAAAAAGGAGGCGAGGCAATGTCAGGCATGGGCTCATTCATCATTTTTTAAAACAAGAAACTGAGCTGCCATAGATTTCATTCTGAGAAGGCATGTCAAGACCGCCGCATCAGACGATTAGTTTAACAAAAATCACAGCAGTGAGAGGTATTCTTTGATTGCAATTTATTTTTGCAGGTAATATGCGACATTCATGTGAACGCGTTTTCGGCTGTATTAGCCTTCATCAGACACTATAGAACAGAGAATATCAGTGTCATATACATATATACACAAAGCATATACATAAATGTCGTCTATGTACCTTACGTACATAGACGACATTTTTTGCATCTGGACTGGAACAGAAGAATCTCTCTGCACATTTCACAATCATTTAAACTCCATTTGGCCAGAGCTCCAGTTCACTATCCACCATAGCAACTCATCAATAGCCTATCTGGACACAGTTGTCACCATAAATCCCCAGGGCAAACTCCAAACAGACCTTTATCGCAAACCGACTGACCGCAATAGCCTACTTCATTTCTCTAGTTTCCATCCACCCATGACAAAAAAATCCTTACCATGTTCACAATTCAAAAGAATACAAACCATAGTAGACGATCCCGCCATATTAACAAAAAGGGAGGATGAGATGAAACAGAGGTTCAGGTCCAGGGGTTACCCAGAACAGACCCTCAAGATTGATATCAAAAATAAGAATCCAAGAAACAACAACAAACGTATCCCATTTGTCCACACCTTTCATCCAAGTACTAACAAAGTCTTACATATCATCCGCACCCACTGGCCAATTCTCAAGAAGGCATATCCTAAAATAGAGGAATTTCATAACCCAGTGCTTTCATGCAATCGTCGTCCCCGCAACCTACGAGATAACCTGGTGAGGGCAGACCTGGGTTCCGATACACGTTTACCTAGACAGATCTTCTTACAGACCCAAAGAAAAGGCACATTCCCATGCCTCACATGTTCCCAGTGTTCCAATGTACAGAAAGGTTCCCAATTTACGCACCCCCAAACTGGTAAAACGTTTAACATAAACGGCTTTTTTACCTGTGACACAGACTTTGTAATCTACCTTATAAAATGCCCTTGCGGAATGGCTTATGTAGGCGAAACTACTCAGAAAGCCCGAGACAGGATCTGCCAACACAAATCTACAATTCGGAGGAAAAACCTTCTGCTACCAGTCCCAGCACATTTTGATAAACATAAACACTCCATATCCCAATTAAAATATCAGGTAATAGAGCAGGTACCTCCACCCCGTAGAGGGGGCAACAGGATCAGAAATCTCAAATTCAGAGAGGCCTACTGGATACACACGCTACAGACGCTTCATCCTAAAGGAATGAACAAAGAGTACGAGATCCAATGTTTATTATAATGTGGTTATGTGTATATATCCAATTATCATATTAACCTTTTTTTTTTTTTTTTTTTTTTTTTTTTTTTTTCCCCTTTTTCTGACAGGCTTCCTGATCCCCACCTCTTGGACCACGTGCCGTCTACTGTATCCTTACCTACATTTCCTACTAACTTACATCAATATTATACCATGTCACATTACACAATAATCATAGTACACTAGTTCTGTATACACACTGTTCGACATTACCAGTATATACTTCCACATTTGGCCATGTACACAGTATATTTTCCCTTCACATATAACTACATTATGTCATGTCCATATCTTCCTTTTCCCTTCATTATTCTATTCCACACCATTCCTTATTCTTTTGTTTTCTTTTTCCAGTCCCCAGTGTTGTTTCAGATGACTGCATCCATCAGACCGACTCACTTCCGGTCGTTGGAACGCAGTCACGTGACCCGATGCGTTCCATTTGCCGATTCACTTCCGGCCAATGGAACGCACGGCGTCACACGTGCTCCATTGCCCAGATCCGCCCCCCTCGCTTGGCGCGCTCTCCGGCACACATTTAAAGCAGTGGATCACACTGCTATGGGCACACATCGCAAACCACTGGTGCTGACAGCACCCAAACTACACCTGTGTGTCCTACATTCTCTCCCTCAATCTCCAGCGGCAATGGTAGGTCCTCCTGAGTGGGGATTAAGCTATCTATATGACAGATTGATATGACATCTTTTTTATCATACTTGGAGTTACTTACCTGCCAGATATGTTATCCTTATCACCATACCTGTGATTATCCATTTTATCTTGTTATCAGATTGTTATGTCACCTTCATTATCATATTAGGGGTTATCTACTGTTTGATATGTTGTTCTCATTACCATATCAGTGACTATCTCAGGCTATAACTTATTAGAATGGACAGCATTAGAGGACCCTTATAGATCTGGTTTTATCCTTAATCAATCTCTTCAGGCACCACCGCATCGCCATACAAGTCCTATGTTATATGCCAGCGTGATATTTTGTAGCTATTGAATTGGAATTCTACATCAGGATGATCCCTCATGAATTATCTGCATGCCATTTTTTTGCTTTATTGTGCTTGTTTGTTCTTTTTTCCTTTTATTTTACCTTTTATGTACCTTTTTGATTTATTGTCACCTACGGTGTATTACATAAGTTTATGTATATGCTTTGTGTATATATGTATATGACACTGATATTCTCTGTTCTATAGTGTCTGATGAAGGCTAATACAGCCGAAAACGCGTTCACATGAATGTCGCATATTACCTGCAAAAATAAATTGCAATCAAAGAATACCTCTCACTGCTGTGATTTTTGTTAAACTACACTCTGGGGTGGGAACCCTATCCACAGCAGAGAAAACCCGGTGTGAACAAATTTGTTCTACTTATTGCATCAGACGATTAATTAGGGCGATAGTGTCGTAGCAGCCTAATTCAGTTGAATGAACACCCTTAATTAGAATGATGTTATTACTATGCTATATGAGGTGTGTGCAATTAAATCAAAGCCCCTGTATTTAGATAGATAAAGCAAATTGTTCCAAACGGCATTATTATATCTGTGTGGTCAGATCCAGTTGTGGCGTTAAATCTATGTTTTGTTTTATGACAGTACATGTTTGTTAAATGACTTCAGCTAAATTATCTGATTGAGTCATTGAAATCCTATGTATTCATATGACTATTATCAGATATGCTGATCAAATCTGTTGATTCCATGACTGCACTGGTATGTGCATGCAACTGTTGAGTGAGTTAATTGCTTGGATCCAGTACATCAGCCCACCACTTGCAGGTCTGTGTGTGGCCTGTATGTAACTCCAAAGAATGACATGTAGAAATGCTGCCCCCTAGCAGTAGAAGGGGAACCGTTTGAAGAAGAGTTGTACAATGATAGCTACAATGTCCAATACATTTTTTAAACACAAATATGTTGAAAAAACATAGATGATCACAGTTTTTAGCATCAAGAATGATCTAAATTACTGTATAAACACATACGTAAAGGGGTTGTCCAAGTTAAATTAAAATTTGGGCAGCTGATGGACATGGGAATAACAAAAGAAACAATACTTATCCCTTTTCTCCTCTGCTTTTTCCTAACAGTTTTGTTATTTTAGACCATTAACAGCGGGTGTCCCTTTGAAAGAAATGGTTTAAAGCGTATTAGATTAGCACGGGGGTTCAGTGGTTAGCACTGGTGCCTTGCAGTGCTGGGGTCCTATGTTTGAATCCGTCCAAAGACTACATCTACATGGAGTTTGTATGTTCTCCCCATGTTTGCATGGGTTTTCTCCCATACTCCAATGACATACTGATAGGGAATTTAGATGGTGAGCTCTGTTGGTAACAGAAAGTATTGATAATTTCTGTAAAGCCTTGCGAAATATGTCAGTGCTGTATAAGTAAAAGAAATAAATTCAATTACATACAATGCATTCGGGAAGTCTTCAGTCCCATTTACATAATATTATGTTCAGTGCAGTTTCTAGGTAAAATTTCTCTCAGGGCGAGTTTCCATCCCCTGCCCCCATCAAAACTGCTCGATGAAATCATATCAGAAGAGTACTTGCAACCGTCTCACCATATATATATATTTTATTTTTATTTTTTTATGCTTAACATAAGATTTATTGAGAGCAAAAGAAAATCATAAATTACTGCTTAAACTGCTAAAAGTCGCAGGCAGAGTGGTAGAGGAGACCTGCAGTATAAAGGAAGGCAATACCCTTAGAAGAGTAGTCATGAAATACAATCATCAATAATGTGCAAAACCAAAAAACGGTCATATTAGCATTTAATAACTAACTAAAACCCAATCACAGCAGGTCTCAACTAGCATCGCAAGCAAATGTACAAAAACCAAGTAACATATAAAACCAGATTCGAAGCATAGATGGCAAGGCGGATTACTGCATACTGTACATAAAATGTATGGAGGTTACACCATGCCGGACAATATAACCTCTGTGCCATGCTGTACAATAAACAGTATAACCCCTACACAGTGTAGCGGTATACTGTATATTGTGTGGCACAGTGTAGCGGTATACTGTATATTGTGTGGCACAGTGTAGGCTATATGTGTATAACATAAACATATTTCACATGAAAACTTACAATTACTTGGCTTGGCCCTTGGGGATCTCGGACACCACTTCAACACTTTGGCTGGGGGGCTCGGCGGAGCTGATGTTGTGCTTTATCCTAATGAGAAAGATTTAATAATAAGGATTTGGAGAAAGGGCAGAGGGATAGCCGAGCAGGGAGAGGCGGGTGCTGCTACTAGGGTCATACCATGGGGGAGTAATAAAGCCCACCATAGTGCCCCCCCAGTAGAAATAATTCTCCTTATAATGTGCAAAACATACCCCCTTGTAATGCCCCCAGTTGAGCTAATGTTCCCATAATGTGCCAATATAAAATACCCCTTCTCAGTGCCCCTGTAGATGACCCCATAGTGCTCCTCTCCCCCCTTCCCCATAGTACCCACCATAATGTGTCCCAGTATAAAATGCCCCTATACAGAGCCCCCCATATAAAATACCCCTTCTTTTTAGCCTCAGTAGATGCCCCTATAGTGCCACCCAATAATGTGCCAGTAATAAGTGCCCCAATAGATGCCCCTAATCATGTGCCAGTAAGATGTGCCCCCATAGATGCCCCCTAATCATGTGCCAGTAAGATGTGCTCCCATAGATGCCCCCAATCATGTGCCAGTAATAAGAGCCCCCATAGATGCCCTCCAATCATGTGCCAGTAATAAGAGCCCCCCACCATCATGTGCCAGTAGCCAGAGTGCCCCCTCTATCATGTGCCAGTAGCCCCCTTATGTGCCAGTAGCCCCCCTTATGTGCCAGTAGCCCCCCTTATGTGCCAGTAGCCCCCCTTATGTGCCAGTAGCCCCCCCTTATGTGCCAGTAGTCCCCCTTATGTGCCAGTAGCCTCCTATCATGTGCCAGTAGCCCCCTTATGTGCCAGTAGCCCCCCTTATGTGCCAGTAGCCCCCCTTATGTGCCAGTAGCCCCCCTCTTATGTGCCAGTAGCCTCCTATCATGTGCCAGTATTCCCCCTTATGTGCCAGTAGCCCCCTTATGTGCCAGTAGCCCCTCTTATGTGCCAGTAGTCCCCCTTATGTGCCAGTAGCCTCCTATCATGTTCCAGTAGCCCCCCTTATGTGCCAGTAGCCCCCTTATGTGCCAGTAGCCCCCCTCATGTGCCAGTAGCCCCCCTTATGTGCCAGTAGCCCCCCTTATGTGCCAGTAGCCTCCTATCATGTGCCAGTAGCCCCCCTTATGTGCCAGTAGCCCCTCTTATGTGCCAGTAGTCCCATTTATGAGCCAGTAGCCCCCTATCATGTGCCAGTAGCCCCCTATCATGTGCCAGTAGCTCCCCTTATGTGCCAGTAGCCCCCCTTATGTGCCAGTAGTCCCCCTTATGTGCCAGTAGTCCCCCTTATGTGCCAGTAGTCCCCCTATCATGTGCCAGTAGTCCCCCTTATGTGCCAGTAGTCCCCCTTATGTGCCAGTAGCCCCCCCTTATGTGCCAGTAGCCCCCCTTATGTGCCAGTAGCCTCCTATCATGTTCCAGTAGCCCCCCTTATGTGCCAGTAGCCCCCCTTATGTGCCAGTAGCCCCCTTATGTGCCAGTAGCCCCCTTATGTGCCAGTAGCCCCCCCTCATGTGCCAGTAGCCCCCCTTATGTGCTAGTAGCCCCCCTTATGTGCCAGTAGCCCCCCTTATGTGCCAGTAGCCCCCCTTATGTGCCAGTAGCCTCCTATCATGTTCCAGTAGCCCCCCTTATGTGCCAGTAGCCCCCTTATGTGCCAGTAGCCCCCCCTCATGTGCCAGTAGCCCCCCTTATGTGCTAGTAGCCCCCCTTATGTGCCAGTAGCCCCCCTTATGTGCCAGTAGCCTCCTATCATGTGCCAGTAGCCCCCCTTATGTGCCAGTAGCCCCTCTTATGTGCCAGTAGTCCCATTTATGAGCCAGTAGCCCCCTATCATGTGCCAGTAGCCCCCCTTATGTGCCAGTAGCTCCCCTTATGTGCCAGTAGCCCCCCTTATGTGCCAGTAGTCCCCCTTATGTGCCAGTAGTCCCCCTTATGTGCCAGTAGTCCCCCTATCATGTGCCAGTAGTCCCCCTTATGTGCCAGTAGTCCCCCTTATGTGCCAGTAGCCCCCCCTTATGTGCCAGTAGTCCCCCTTATGTGCCAGTAGCCCCCCCTTATGTGCCAGTAGTCCCCCTTATGTGCCAGTAGTCCCCCTTATGTGCCAGTAGTCCCCCTTATGTCTGTGCCAGCAGCCCCCCTTATGTGCCAGTATTGTAATTTGTTCATATATATATATATATATATATATAAAATAACTTATACTTACCTCCTCCAGCGATGCGATGCAGGCCTCTTCCGGCCTGTGTCCCTTACTGGCTCAGGCGGCGCACTGGCCTCTGATAGTCTGCCGGCCTAGTGCTGGCAGCCTATCAGAGGAACAGGGAGGGGACTCTTATGTGCCAGTAGCCTCCTATCATGTGCCAGTATTCCCCCTTATGTGCCAGTAGCCCCTCTTATGTGCCAGTAGTCCCCCTTATGTGCCAGTAGCCTCCTATCATGTTCCAGTAGCCCCCTTATGTGCCAGTAGCCCCCTTATGTGCCAGTAGCCCCCCCTTATGTGCCAGTAGCCCCCCCTTATGTGCCAGTAGCCCCCCTTATGTGCCAGTAGCCCCTCTTATGTGCTAGTAGTCCCCCTTATGTGCCAGTAGCCTCCTATCATGTTCCAGTAGCCCCCCTTATGTGCCAGTAGCCCCCCCTTATGTGCTAGTAGCCCCCCTTATGTGCCAGTAGCCCCCCTTATGTGCCAGTAGCCCCCCTTATGTGCCAGTAGCCCCCATTATGTGCCAGTAGTCCCCCTTATGAGCCAGTAGCCCCCCTTATGTGCCAGTAGCCCCCATTATGTGCCAGTAGCTCCCCTTATGTGCCAGTAGCTACTGGTAGCCCCCCTCTTATGTGCCAGTAGCCTCCTATCATGTGCCAGTATTCCCCCTTATGTGCCAGTATTCCCCCTTATGTGCCAGTAGTCCCCCTTATGTCTGTGCCAGCAGCCCCCCTTATGTGCCAGTATTGTAATTTGTACATATATATATATATATATATACATATATATAAAAAAATAACTTATACTTACCTCCTCCAGCGATGCGATGCAGGCCTCTTCCGGCCTGTGTCCCTCACTGGCTCAGGCGGCGCACTGGCCTCTGATAGTCTGCCGGCCTAGTGCTAGCAGCCTATCAGAGGAACAGGGAGGGGACACACCTCTCCCTCCCCTGCCGCAGCACAGACATTTGTATCGCTGTCCTGAGGACGGCGATACAGATGACTATGGAGATGAGTGAGCGCTTCCACAATGGAAGCGCAGCGCTCATCTCCTGCTGTGCCCTGCCGGCGCCCCCCTTCTGACAGCGCCCTGGGCAGCCACCCAGCCCGCCCGGTCCAAGAAACGGCCCTGATTATGTTGCAGCCTTTGTTGGCTGAATTAATTTTTCCATCACATTATTCACTGCTCATATCCAGGAGTTGTAACCACCCTGTAATCCAGCAGTGGTGGCCGTGCTTGCACACCATGCGCAAAAGCATCAGCCTATGCACACTTCCGAGGCCCCACCCGCCAGAGAGGCCAGCACCTTTTGCTATAGTGTGCAAGCACAGCTACAGCTGCTGGATTACAGGATGGTCGTAAGCCCTAGAATACAAGCTGTGCACAATGTGATGGAAAAATTAACCAGGCCATCAAAGTAGCAGGGGTGTAGCTATAGGGAAGGCAGAGGAAGCGGCTGCTTTGGGGTACGAACTTAGAAGGGGCCCACCTAGGAGGAGGGCTAAAAGATTTTATTGTTAGCGCCCCCTCGACAGTATTATAAAATGACATTATATACAGAGACAGTGTAGGAAATGGATAGAGCGGCTGCCAGGCCTGGTCTGAGAGAGCAATTTTGACTAGCCACAGGAGTGGGGTTGCAAGGAAGGAGGGGGTTGCAATGAAGTTGCTTGGCAGGTAGGGGCATTCAAAAATTTGCTGTGGAGCCTAGTCATTTCTAGTTACACCACTGCAACACACTGCTTTTTCCTGTAGTGTGCAAGCACGACGGCCACTACTGGATTGCAGGGTGGTCGTAACCATGATAACAAGCAGTCTATAATGTGATGAAAAAATGAATCCAGCCAGCCAAGGAAGCAATATGGACAATCACAATACATTACTAAGTGCCTTGTATTAACTTTCTCTACATGATAAATGCCACTTGCTGAAGTGAGACAGCCCCTTTAATGGTCATGAATCTCCCTTTTCAAAATTAATTGTACACTTATTGTTTGGATTAATAAGACTATCCAATGAGTAGCTGAGGGTATGCATGTGCATGCAGCTTTAGTAGCGCTGAGTGTATCTTTACACTTTATCTATACACTTTTTCTTTAAAAGAATGTTTAGACCATTTTTATTTTTTAGCAGTACTTTATAGTGCTGCTGAGTGGTGGCTATATGTCCTAGAGTACTGGTGACGTGTATCAGTACTTGCCCGGAGCTCTACAAAATAGTGAGTGACACTAAGTGTGATGCGACTGTCATGCACGGAGAATAATATTCAGTACTTTCTAATGAATAATCACAGTGGTGTGTTCCAAAGGCCTCATAACAAATATTCTATTTCATATTACTCTGATGGGTACTGCTATAAATAAAATGCAGTAATTCATACTACATTGTGTGTGTCTGTTATTCTATGTCTTCCCAACCTTCACAGTCTCTCCTCTGACTCCTATTAACAAATATGTAACATGATATGGTTCAGCTTTGATCATAAAGTAACTGGATATATTTGAAATCTCTCATTTGTGTTTCTATAATAAGTGACCAGTAGTGTGTGCACCGCTGATTAGGGTATTATTAGGGCAGCTCATTTTTTACTTTGCATACTTGTGATTCACAAGCATTTTGTTGCTCGCTGCTTTACACAGTGCACTACATCTCTGAACATGTATGCTCCTTTGAAATGTTACTATTTCTGTTCCTGAGCTGAGGAGTGTTCTGCCAGGACTTACATAATTAGGCACTGACACATTTATCAGATTGCAGAACTGAACACTGCTCATCTCCAGAGATTAACATTTCTGTTATTTTACATTGATTTATATACTCATAGACAAAAAAAATTAAGCACCAAGAAGGAGTTGTTGGAGTTGAATGAAGCTTTCTATGTCTGACTGTAATTAGAGATGAGTGAATTTAAAAAAAATTCGATTCGGCCGGTTCGACAAATTTTTCAAAAAATTTTGTTTCCATCCGAATTTATTTGTGATGAATCGTGTTAAAAACAGCTATTTCCTGGCTGCAGAGAGCCTGTACAGTGGTGTAGAACACTGTGCCTTGCAGTAACACGCATAGAGAGTCTGCTGTGGTAGTGAAACAATACTGTGAGTCAGTATGACATGCACATGACAGGATTAATAAGATTCACTGCACGCTTCACTTATTTGGGCAGTTACAGGGCTAAAACTGACCAAATGACTCAAGTGTGAACTCAGCCTTACAGGTCGATGTTAGCGTCAACATGAAGCGCACTCCTTTTTACATTGTCGTCAGCTAATTCCACATAGATGTCTACAAAACCTGTTCTATTAAACTCTTATACAAGTAGAGCCCCCCTGACAGAGTGGAGAGAGTGTCAGCAGTAAGTTTGTGTTGACATCACTGATTATTTTGCCCTTTCTCTGATCCGTCAGAACAATAACCCCTAAAAAACTAATCCTGTCTGTTGAGCATCCGCCTTCACTCGGTCAGCATTTGGTCAGTAATCCGTCAGTATTGCTAAAGCAAAAAAAAAACAGGAGTGGATCCAAAACACAGAACAAGTAAATGGAATATTTGCATGTCTTCTGTGTTTTGTATCCACTCCTGCTTTTCCGGTATCACAAAAAAACAAAGTTCCAATACACAATCCCAATGGTTTTACCGCTGCAGGTCCCAGAAGTGAAGTGGGTTAAATTCACAATGTCAGTATGCATTATTTTCGGAACCGCGCGATTTTCCACTAATCGATCCTCTTAATCTCGAATCATCCAGCTGCACAAGTATCGATAGAACACCATAAATCCCCAAATTCCCCCTCCCACTACAGCTCCTGCGGAAGGAAGTGCACTAATAGTAAAGTACTGTAAAAGCTCCCTACACGCGCTTTTAGCTGTTATACTCACAGTGGCAGGTGGGAATTAGGCATATCAAACCAGTATATTCAACGTAGCTTTCCCCGATTTTCTTTTTTCTTCTGTAATCCACTAGAGCATAAAAACTCCAATAGTGCAACACCGCTATTCACTTTTATATAAAACTCTTTTAATATACTCACAAAAGTAGGTTGACAAACAGCATATAAAAATAACTCTCAACCCGATACTCCTGCCCGACCCGGGTTTCACTGTAAGCTTCATCAGGGGCATACCTCTCAATAACAAACTACGTTATTAAATACCCTTATCCCTCCCCCCACCTTCCTCTGCCTCAACCTACACTTCATATTAAAAACACAACTTTTTCTACCGCTATTCAGATTAATTTCCATCATCCACATTTTCCGCTAATGATTCATTCCATTCTGTTACCTTTTATTTACTGTTTATTAACCTTACCTTACACACCAACAAGGGATCACATGCTTCACTCTATCCAATCTTGCTACTCCAGGTGTACACACCCACTCTTATCCTCCACCACTCCATTCATAAAATCACACTCTACTCTTCACACTGGACAACGTCACGTCATTCCCACTCCCACCACACAGGTAGATAGATGGTTTTTCTTCATTTCATGGGAGGCCCTTTCACAAGTTCTATACACCTATTCTACAAGACAAGGTGTCAGATCAAACTCGACATTTAGTCCTTTTGGTTGAATCGTGTCTAACTCATAGATCCACTTCACTTCTCAGCGATCCATTTTTGCCACAAAATCTCCTCCCCGCCAGTTGCTCTTCACTACCTCTATTGCCATAAACTTTTGATGGGCCATTTTATAATGTAGAGACACTCCATGTGTTTCTAGGCCTTTTTTTATATTTCTTATGTGCTCCTGCACATGATTTTTTAGCTTCCTAGTTCGGCCAACATACTGGAGGCCACACGGACACTCCAGCATGTACACTACTCCTGACGTTTCACATGTTATTTCTCCAATTATCCCAAAGTCCTTATGTCTCTTCTTGGAGTGCACTATAGACACTGATCTTCCTTACTTGTCCTTAGTTCTATTTTTGTATGGGAGACAGAAGCCGCACCATGTGAACTTGTCCCGACCTTTCCTCTTGTTATCCACAGGGAGGGCCCTATGGGGTCACGGGGTAGCATCACAGGTATAAGATAGAGCTGAGGTGCACCCCCTGAGCTGCCACCCGGTCCCCTGTCCCTGCCTACTTGCACCACCCGACCTAGGTGACGGGGCACAACTGGGCGACAGTCCCTGACCTGAGTAAGTGCAAGCAGAGAGATAGAGACAGCAGGGAAGCGGACAGCCAATGAGAGGAAGCACTCGAGCGGATAGAGAGGTGGAACAAGCAAGGTACCACCAAAAACGGACGGGCGAGGCGGGTCAACTAGCCAGGGGGCAGTCCAGGAGGTCATGTCAGTACGAGGGAGGAGACAGAGACAGATCCAAAAGCAGGCCGAGGTCAAAACCCGGAAGGTCACGTCAGTACAAGAGAAGAGGCAAAGACAAAATCCAAAAGCAAGCCGAGGTCAAAATCCGAGAGGTAGCGTCAAGGTTCAGGGAGCAGGCAAAAGAGGTGTCAGGAAGCAGATCAAGGGTCAAATCCAAAGGTAAGCTTAATAACAATAATAATACACAGCCTAAGGGACCAAAATCACAGGCAACCTGTAGCCAGCAGGTTGCCTGTATTTATAGTGGGGAGTGAGGGTCATGTGACGTGGCCAGTGTCACATGACCGACAGACAGACAAGTCGAGCACCGAGTCATCAGCTCGGCGCTCAAGGCAAACCTAGGAGCAGGGAGCCTCCCAGCTAGCAAAAGCCGCCCTGGGAACAAGGCCGAACACAGATCCTCGCTTCCAAAGCTAAGCAGCAGGTCTGCGGCTGATGGGAGACCGAGTGCGCCTTCGGTGCCCCGTTACAGTACCCCCCCTTTTATGAGGGGCAACCGGACCCAAACCCATGGGTACAAATCTCGGGGGCGTGGATCTCAGAAGACCTCTCCTCGGTTCCATAGCCCTTCCAGTGGACCAGGTATTGAAAGGAGTTCCTAACCTTTCTAACATCAATAATTCTAGAGATGATGAATTCCTTCTGACCTTCAACCTCCACAGGTGGAGGAGGTTTTTTAACCGGAACCACTGGTGACACATATCTCTTAAGCAACAACTTATGAAACACATCATGTATACGAAAGGAGTCGGGTAGCTTAAGTCTAAAGGACACTGGGTTAACAACCTCAATAATATTGTATGGTCCAATGAAATACGGAGAGAATTTCCTAGAAAACTGTTTCAAAGCAAGATTCTTAGTCGACAACCATACCTTATCGCCGAGTACAAAATTTACCCCCTTGGAACGTCTCTTATTGGCATGTTTACACTGGGTGTCCTGGGCCTTTTCCAGGTTCGTTTGAACCTGTACCCAGACTGTGCACAGTCTAGAGGTAAAAGAATCTGCCTGCGGGTTGAGTAAGGATACAGAGGGACTAGAACAAAAGCGAGGATGCAAACCAATGTTACAAAAAAAAGGAGACACCCCCGTGGAAGAATTAACTCGATTGTTAATAGCGAATTCTGCCAACGGGAGGTATCTCACCCATAAGAGTTGATTATGTGATACATAGCACCTTAGAAAAAGCTCCACTGCCTGATTTAACCGTTCCGTCTGCCCATTGGTCTGTGGATGGAAAGCAGACAAAAAGGATAAAGAGATGTCGCATCTTCGACAAAAAGCCCTCCAGAAACCAGAAACAAACTGAACGCCTCTATCAGAGACGATATTCTCAGGGACACTATGCAGACGTACCACATGTTCAATGAACAAGTATGCTAGGGTCTTCGAATCAGGGAGCTTACTTAAAGGAACAAAGTGCACCATCTTGTTAAAACGGTCAACCACTACCCACACCACTGATTTCCCCTCAGAAGGGGGCAGATCAGAAATAAAATCCATGGAAATGTGAGACCATGGCTTGCAGGGAATGGGTAGTGGTTGTAGTTCACCAGCGGGATGTGTTCTCGGGGTCTTAGACCTGGCAGAAACATCGCAAACCAAAACATAAGACCGTACATCATCCTTAGACAAAGTGGGCCACCAGAAAGACCTCAGCAGCAATTCCTTAGTGGCCGCAATACCTGGATGACCAGAGAGCACGGAGTCATGACATTTACCCAATAATTGAAAACGAAAGCACTCAGGAACAAATAATTTATCTGCCGGTGTTTGTGGAGGAGCAAGTTGCTGAGCCCGTTGAATCTGCAGAACCTGCTACCACAAAGATGCTTGCCGGCAAGATGGCTTCCGGGGGGGGGGGGGGGGTCGGGAGGTTGGACAGCATTAAAACTCCGGGACAACGCATCTGCCTTAAAATTTTTACTTCCTGGTCTGAAAGTAATAGAAAAATGAAAACGAGTAAAAAACAGGGCCCATCTGGCTTGTCTAGGATTAAGGCGCCTCAAGAAACACTAAGTTCTTATGATCTGTGAGGACAGTAATACGGTGTCTAGCCCCTTCTAAAAAAATGCCTCCAGTCCTCAAATTCCCATTTTATGGCCAGTAATTCGCGGTTTCCAATATCGTAATTTCTCTCTGAAGGAGAGAACTTACGAGAGAAGAAGGCGCATGGCCTTAAATTAGTGAGGTTAGAAGACCCCTGAGAAAGGATGGCCCCCAAACCATCCTCTGAGGCATCAACCTCCACCACAAAAGGTTCCTCGGTATCAGGCTGAACCAAGACTGGAGCCATCTGAAAACAATTTTTAAGGGTATCAAAGGCCCGACAGGCCTCCAACGACCAGTTAACCAGATCAGAACCTTTTTTAGTTAAGTCAGTAAGGGGCTTGGTAATAACAGAAAAATTCTTTATGAATATATGGTAAAAATTGGCGAATCCTAAAAAACTTTGGAGTGCCTTTAAGGAGGATGGTCTTACCCAGTCTTGGATAGCCTGAACTTTACTGGGATCCATTTTAAATGAATAAGGAGTAAGAATATAGCCGAGATAAGGAATCTCTTGAACTCCAAACACACATTTCTCTAATTTAACGGACAGATGATTCTCCCTGAGGATTTTAAGAACCAATATTATGTGAGACACATGAGAATCCCAGTCAGGTGAAAAGACAAGAATATCATCGAGATAAACAATCATAACTTTGCCGATGAGTTCTCTAAAAATGTCATTCATGAAATTCTGAAACACACCTGGGGCATTGCAAAGACCGAATGGCATAACAAGATACTCAAAGTGTCCCTCTGGAGTATTAAAAACAGTTTTCCACTCATCTCCCTCCTCAATACGAACTAGGTTATACGCTCCTCTCAAATCAAATTTAGAAAACCACGAAGCACCCAAAATCTGGTTAAACAAATCAGGAATCAACGGGATGGAATACTGATTCCTAATAGTGATTTTATTCAAATTTATATAGTCAATGCAGGGCCTGAGACCACCGTCCTTCTTAACCGCTTCACGTCCGCCCATAGGATATAAACGTCCTATGGGTGGACGTCTATTTCTGAACGGACGTTTTAAAACGTCCTTTCAGAAATCGCAGCTGCACGCTAATCGTGCAGCTGCTGATCGGGTTGCCCGCTGTCAGTGACAGCAGGGCAACCCTAAGACAAGGCAGGGACAGTGCCCAGGTGTCCCTGCCTTCTAGATCGCTGCAGACACAGCGCTCACCGAGCGCTGTGCCTGCAGAGAAGGAAGCGCTGTGCGCTTCCTGTTCCGGCCCGGCGGTCATGTGACCGCCGTGACCGGAGTGTGCAGGAGCTGTGTGAGGTCTCTCAGAGACCTCGATCAGCCCTGCTGTGAGGCTGTACAGCGCAGGATTGCTGCTGTACAGCCTCTATAGGGGTGCATTTGTCCTGTAACTGGGGCTACTATGTCAGCCCCAGTTACAGGAGAAATCAACTGTGAAAAAAAAAAAAAGTGAAGTAAATGTCCCCCAGAGGTCTTGTGTGACCTTATGGGGTTGAAAAGTGTAAAATAAAAAAAATAAAAATAAAAGGTTGAAAAAAAAAAATAAAAAAAAAGTTTCACATGTAAAAAAAAAAAGTCCCCAAGTAAGGAATGAAAAAAAAAAATTCAAAATAGAAAAAATAAAAAAAGTATACATATTAGGTATTGCCGCGTCCGTAAAAACCAGCTCTATAAAAATATCACATGACCTAACCCCTCGGATGAACACCGTAAAAAAAAAAAAAATGTCAAAACAAGCAATTTTTGTCACCTTGCATCACAAAAAGTGCAACACCAAGTGATCAAAAACGCGTATGTCCCACAAAATAGTACCAATAAAACCGTCACCTCATCCCGAAAAAAATGAGCCCCTACATAAGAAAATCTCTCAAAAAATAAAAAAACTATAGCTCTTAGAACATGGAGACACTAAAACATCATTTTTTTGGTTTCAAAAATGCTATTATTGTGTTAAAGTGAAACAAATAAAAAAAAGTATACATATTAGGTATTGCCGCGTCCGTAAAAACCAGCTCTATAAAAATATCACATGACCTAACCCCTCGGGTGAACACCGTAAAAAAAAAAACTGTGTCAAAACAAGCAATTTTTGTCACCTTGCATCACAAAAGGTGCAACACCAAGTGATCAAAAACGCGTATGTGCCACAAAATGGTACCAATAAAACCGTCACCTCATCCTGCAAAAAATGAGCCCCTACATAAGAAAATCTCTCAAAAAATAAAAAAACTATAGCTCTCAGAACATGGACACATTAAAACATAATTTTTTTGTTTCAAAAATGCTATTATTGTGTAAAACTTTAATAAATGAGAAAAAGTATACATATTAGGTATCGCCACGTCCGTAACGATCTGCTCTATAAAAATGTCACTTGACTGAACCCCTCAGGTGAACGCTGTAAAAATAAATAAATAGAAACTGTGCTAAAACAACCAATTTTTTGGTCACCTTGCCCCATAAAGTGTTATAATGAATGATCAAAAAATCATATGTACCCAAAAATAGTACTAATAAAACTGGCACCTTATCCCCTAGTTTCCAAAATGGGGTCACTTCTTGGGAGTTTCTACTGTAAGGGTGCATCAGGGGGCTTCAAATGGGACATGGCATCTAAAAACCATGTGGAGTTCCTTTTCTTCTGCGCCCTGCCGTGTGCCCATACAGCAGTTTATGACCACATGTGGGGTGTTTCTGTAAACCGCAGAATCTGGGTAATAAATATTGAGTTTTGTTTGGCTGTTAACCATCGATGTGTTAAAGAAAAAAATTGATTAAATGGAAAATCTGCCAAAAAAGTGAAATTTAAAAATTTGATCTCCATTTTCCTTTAATTCTTGTGGAACGCCTAAAGGGTTAACAAAGTTTGTAAAATCGGTTTTGAATACCTCGAGGGGTGTAGTTTCTACAATGGGGTCATTTATGGGGGTATCCACTATGTAAGCCCCACAAAGTGACTTCAGACCTGAACTGGTCCTTATAAAGTGGGTTTTGGCAATTTTCTTATAAATTTGAAGAATTGCTTCTAAACTTCTAAGCCTTCTAAAGTCCTAAAAAAATAAAATGACATTTCCAAACATTTTCTACTTTCTAAAGTAGACATATGGGGAATGTTAAATAATAAATATTTTATGAGGTATCACTTTCTGTTTTAAAAGCAGAGAAATTGAAATTTAGAAAATTGCGAATTTTTAAAATTTTTGGGTAAATTTGGGATTTTTTCATAAATAAAGGTGAAATATTTTGACTCAAATTTATGATTATCATGAAGTACAATGTGTCACGAGAAAACAATCTCTGAATGACTTGGATAAATAAAGGCGTTCCAAAGTTATTACCACATAAAGTAAGATATGTCAGTTTTGCAAAATTTGGCCTGGTCAGGAAGGGGGCAAATGGCCCAGATGGGAAGTGGTTAACTAAAAAGAATCCTGCTCCCAGGGGAGAGGTGGAGGGCCTAATATGTCCCTTCTTGAGACTCTCCTGGATATAGTCTTTTATGGCCCTGCGCTCAGGACCGGAAAGATTATAAATCCGTCCTTTAGGAAATTTGGACTCGGGTACCAAGTCGATAACACAGTCATAAGACCTATGGGGAGGGAGAGTATCTGTCTCAGTGGTGGAAAAAACATCTGAATAATCAGAAATAAAATGAGGAATAATATCTGATGAAACCCCAGCATGAACTACGGTTAAGCAAGAACTACAGTTAGGCCCCCATCTCTCTAAGGCTACTTTCACACCTGCATTTAGATGCGGATCCGTCTGGTATCTGCACAGACGGATCCGCACCTATATGCAAACGCTTAGATCCGTTCAGAACGGATCCGTTTGCATTACCATGAACAAAAAAAAAAAAATATATATTTTTTTTTGTTTGTTTTGTTCATGATAATGCAAACGGATCCGTTTTGACTTTACATTGAAAGTCAATGGGGGACGGATCCGTTTGAAAATTGAGCCATATTGTGTCAACTTCAAACGGATCCGTCCCCATTGACTTACATTGTAAGTCTGGACGGATCCGTTTGCCTCCGCACGGCCAGGCGGACACCCGAACGCTGCAAGCTGCGTTCGGGTGTCCGCCTGCTGAGCGGAGCGGAGGACAAACGATGCCAAACTGATGCATTCTGAGCGGATCCACATCCACTCAGAATGCATTAGGGCTGGTCGGATCCGTTCGGGGCCGCTTGTGAGAGCCTTCAAACGGAACTCACAAGCGGAGCCCCGAACGCTAGTGTGAAAGTAGCCTAACTCGCCCGAACTCCAGTTAATGACCGGATTGTGTTGCTGAAGCCAGGACATACCAAGGACTACCTGAACAGGAAGATTCTCTAAAACAAAGAAAGAGCATTTCTCTGAGTGGCAGACCTCCACAGACAGGGTAACCTCCGGAGTACGGAGTTTTACCCTGCCCCCTAGCAGGGGGGTAGAATCGATGGCAACAACCTGGATCGGGGTGGACAATTCTAGTATAGGAATTCCAATTTGTTCAACAAATTTGCAATCAATAAAACTAAAAGCTGACCCTGAATCCACAAAGGCATTTCCTGGCCCCTTTAAGACTCCAAAGGCAATAGAAACCAGCAACAATAATTTACTTCTTACCGCCTCCGAGAGTACCTTGTCCTTGGATCCTTCAGACTTGGATGACTTTCCAGAAGGCGGAGCTTTAGGACACTGACGGATCCAGTGGTCGGGATCCCCACAATAAAAACAAGAGCCCCGACAACGGCGTAGCTCTCTTCGTGTCATCCCGAGTTGCATGGGCTCGTCCGAGTGGGCCTCCATCTTGGGTTCAATGGGGGAAACCTCAGGTTGAAGAAGGGTATGAGGAGAAAACAAATGCTCTCGCTGTCTCTCTCTGATCCGTCTATCTAGCATCATGGTCTCCTCTAAAGAGTCAGGACAGGGATAACAAACCAACATGTCTTTTAACTTCTCAGTCAAGCCTGCCCTAAATTGACATTTGAGCGCTGGTTCGTTCCAACCCGAGGGAACGCACCACTTGCGGAACTGCGTACAATAATCCTCCAAGGGACGATTCCCCTGAGTGAGGGCCTTAAGATTGGATTCCGCCACAGAGGCTCGGTCTGGTTCATCATAAAGAACCCCTAACGCCTGGAAAAAGATGTCCACAGAATTAAGACAAGGGGAATCCGGAGGCAAAGAAAAGGCCCATTCCTGGGGGTCCCCTTGAAGCAGGGAGATGATGATAATACCAACCCTCTGTGGATCAGGACCAGAGGAGTAAGGACGTAGTCGAAAATAAAGTTTACAGCTTTCCTTGAAAGCTAAAAAACTTCGGCGGTCACCCGAAAACCAATCAGGTAATTTAATGTGTGGTTCCACCTGAACGGTGGCGGGAGCAAGAATGGGGGGAGTTCGGACGGTCTCCTGAACCTGTAGTCTCTCCCCAAGTTCCTGTACTATTTGAACAAGACCTTGCACATGTTCGGTGAGGCTCTGTAGAGGGTCCATGCTAAATTAAGGCCTGTGATTCTGTCACGGGGAAGCATCACGGGTATAAGATAGAGTGGAGGTGCACCCCCTGAGCTGCCACCCGGTCCCCTGTCCCTGCCTACTTGCACCACCCGCCCTAGGTGACGGGGCGCAACTGGACGACAGTCCCTGACCTGAGTAAGTGCAAGCAGAGAGATAGAGACAGCAGGGAAGCGGACAGCCAATGAGAGGAAGCACTTGAGCGGACAGAGAGGTGGAAAAAACAAGGTACCATCAAAAACGGACGGGCGAGGCGGGTCAACTAGCCAGGGGGCAGTCCAGGAGGTCACGTCAGTACAAAGGAGGAGACAGAAACAGATCCGAGAGCGGGCCGAGGTCAAAACCCGGGAGGTCACGTCAGTACAAGAGAAGAGGCAAAGACAAAATCCAAAGGCAAGCCAAGGTCAAAATCCGAGAGGTAGCGTCAAGGTTCAGGGAGCAGGCAAAAGAGGTGTCAGGAAGCAGATCAAGGGTCAAATCCAAAGGTAAGCTTAATAACAATAATAATACACAGCCTAAGGGACCAAAATCACAGGCAACCTGTAGCGAGCAGGTTGCCTGTATTTATAGTGGGGAGTGAGGGTCATGTGACGTGGCCAGCGGCACATGACCGACAGACAGACAAGTCAAGCACCGAGTGATCAGCTCGGCGCTCAAGGAAGACCTAGGAGCAGGGAGTCTCCCAGCTAGCAAAAGCCGCCCTGGGAACGAGGCCGAACACAGATCCTTGCTCCCGAAGCTAAGCAGTAAGTCTGCGGCTGATGGGAGACAGAGTGCTCCTTTCGCGCCCCGTTACATATGGACTAATCGATTCTGAAGGTTAGGGGCTTTCTTAAAAATGACATCTGGATGGTCTGGGTTTTTTTTCCCCCAAAACTGGATAATTTTTGAGTACCTCCCAGTTTTTTCTTATGGCATTCTTCACTAATCCAGCTTGTGCTGTATATTGTGTTATAAAGGAATATCTGTAATCCTTTTATTTTTTCACCACATCGAATGTCTCTTTTTCCCCATTAGTTTCTACCTCCTGACTGCAAATTATTAAATCTTCCCTTTTATACCTCTTCTCCACAAATCGGTCCTGTATAGCCAAACTTTGTTCCCTAAACGTAGTGAGATCTGTACAATTGCGATAAATCCTTTTTATCTGCCCTTTTGGGATATTTTTGAACCAGGGTTTGTGATGACAGCTCTTCATATCTATATATCCATTCACATCTGTTTCTTTAAAAAAAAGTCCTTGTTTTGAATCTTCCCTCCTCTATAAAAATGACCAAATCCAAAAAGTTCTTCTCCCCTTCCCACACCAGCAGACTGTCGTCGATATATCTTCCCCACATTTTCAAAGTCCCCCCTTGTCTATACTTGGAGAGAATTGGGTTAATGTAGTTCCTTTCCCATGCTCCCATAAAAATATTTGCGAAACTGGGGGCGAATCAGAAATAATTATGGATCAGGCAGTACTCTATGCAATCAACAATGAAGTTACCTTGCAATGTGGACATATTTGGATCTCAATTCAATTCTTCCCTTACTGCCCTCAGGCCCAGCTCCTTTCGAATGACCGTATATAGGGAGGTGACGTCAACTGTTGCCAACCACACGTCATCACCACAAGTGCCCAATTCTTTAACTAACTCGATGACACTCCCTGTATCTTTTAAATAAGACGGTATTTCCACTACGTACCGCTGTAGAAAAAAAATCTATGGATTCCGTTAGTCTGCTGGTTAAGGAATTAATCCTGGAGACTACAGGTCTCCCAGGGGGGTCTAAAAGGCTTTTGTGAATTTTAGGTAGGTGGTATATTACAGGTGTCACTGGAGACTTGATGAAAAAATGGAGACTTGATGAAAAAATCTTTTATCACACTTGGTAATGACGTACAGGATTTTGCATCCACCATTTCATTTTCTGAAGTTCTGCCTGTGCATAATGTTCAGAATGATAGGCAGAGGCGCATAAAGGAGTTCAACATATGGCTTGGTAAATGGTGTCAAGAGCAAGGATTTGGCTTTGTTTCTCATGATAGCTCTACTTGGAATAGAAAGGAACTGTACAAAAAAGATGGTTTGCATCTTTCTCTCAAAGGAACAAATGTACTTAGTGAACAACTCCAAGAATTTGCGAAAGAGTATTTAAACTAGGAAGGGGGGGCAAAAGAGTGAAAATAAAAGAGTCCAATTGCCCCCCGAAACAATGCCAGAACAGGTCAGAAGCACAGAGGTTAAGAAATGATAAGCTCAGAGTCCTGTCTACAAATGCTCGCAGTTTAGGTAAAAAAATCAATGAACTTGGGTCAATAATGGCATCTGAGAATGTAGATTTAGTGGCTGTTACGGAGACATGGTTTAATGAAAGAAATGACTGGGACATAACCATACCAGGGTACTCTTTATACAGAAGAGACAGAGAAGGCAAGAAAGGAGGAGGAGTGGCCCTGTATGTGAAAGATAGCATTAAATCTAACCTAATACAAGTTGGTGAGGCCAACATAGAGTCAGTTTGGGTTACGTTGCAGTTTGCTAACCATGCAGTAACTCGTGTAGGTGTGATATATAGACCACCTGGTCAAGTTAAAGAACTAGATGATCTACTAGTTGAAGAAATAGCTAAAATGACAATGAAAGGAGAAGTTATCATTATGGGAGATTTCAATCTTCCAGATATAAACTGGAAAACCAAAATAGCAAGTTCTACCAGGAGTACAGATATTCTAAATTCCCTACTGGGGTTATCTCTACAACAAGTGGTTGAGGAGCCAATCCGGAGGGAGGCCATTTTGGATTTGGTATTCACAAATGGGGATTCGGTATATGATATCATTGTAGGCGAAACCTTGGGATCTAGTGATCACCAGTCAGTGTGGTTTAATATAAGAACTGTGAAAGAGTCAGGTAACACATGTGGTTGCAGGATGTCCTGCACATATCACTGAGCTGTTAGTGTCCGTTGTATAACTACTAGGGGTGACCGACTGTTGTATGCAGAGGCTCTCCAGATTATCACATCAGCAGTAAGGCCAGTGTATTGCTCCACAGTAAAAGAAGGATTGAAGCGCTCACCAAAAGGCCTGCATATTCGAATGTTGTCAGATCCCAACCAGAGCCTGTTTTGTTGATAAAGACAATACGGTTTCAGTCCATAGAAGTCCAGTTTCTCGTTCACAACACCACTGCAAATGAAGGTGATTTGTGGCTGGCTGTTAATGGCATTCCATGTAATGGGTGCCGTGACACCAAAATTACTTCTGCTTAGTGTCTGGAAATGGCCCGGGCAGAGATAGGGGTGTGTAGTGAAGGTGGCACTTGTGTCTGGATGGTGGACAACAAAACTGTGGGAGCTGCTCCTGCATGTTGGAAGATTAAACTATTCTTTCTATTGGTGGTCTGTCTGGGCCATCCAGAGCCTGTTTGCAGTTTGTACGTGCCCTCACATAACCAGGGCTCCCAACATCTCCTAATAGCTAGTCCAGAGTGGTCTAGATGGTGAGCAATTCCTCAAAATGACAATCCTGCTTCTCTCAGTCCAATGATGTGCCCCCTCTCAAAGTCTGTCAACTGACAAAATGTCATTGAGTACATCATAACTATGTTACTATCATAGCAGTCAAAGATCTCTTACTAAGAAATACACTGCTCAAAAGTAGCCTCTGAGAGCCTTTTTATAGGGCAGGGGGGAAGCACTTTTATATCCCAGTGTCTTATCAGACCTCACCTGTAATCATTTACATGTCTACCTAAGACATAACTGCATGCCGGGTTTTGCAGCAAGCGGACTTTTCTATCTAGGTGCATTTTTTTTTCTTCTTTTTACAATGAGTGTAAATGTAGTCAAAGAGGAAATCTGGCATTTTCACCATTACATACCCAAGCTTGGCAAAACGATTGACTATTATGACATAACTGTGTGCGTCAATTTGGAATCATTGTCCTAATTAGGGGCAGACACTATTGACAGAAGACTTCTGTGCAAGAAAACATATGTGCTCCTTAATTTCTACTTTTTCTTTATTTGATGGTACTTATGATACGTCCACCCCTGAGCTCACCAAACTGAAATCCACTTGTGATGTCTCCACAACTTAACAGATACAGGGTTGTGATGGCACTGCAGCAGACCCTACTCAGTTCACCATCTATGACGCATTTTCATAAAAAAAAATTTTTATGGTTTGGGATTCCGAAAAAAAGAGAAAAAAAAATGGAATTTACGGAATCCAACATATGACAGACACAAGGTGTGCCCAACGGATCCCCGTTCCGCAAAAAAAAGAACGTGTCCTATTATTGACCGCATTATGGACAAGGATAGGACTGTTCTATTAGGGGCCAGCCCTTCCATTCCGCAAAATGCAGAATGCAAACAGCTAATATCCATGTTTTGCGAATCCGCAATTTGCAGACCATTTGAACACCCAACGGTCCTGTGCATTAGCCCTTAGGCCTCTTTCACACGAGCATGACGAATTGGCTCCGGATGCGTTCAGTGAAACTTGCACCATTTTGGAAACAAGTTCAGTCAGTTTTGTCTGCGATTGCGTTCAGTTTTGATGCGTTTTTCACGTGTGTGATAAAAAACTGAAGGTTTACAAACAACATCTCTTAGCAATCATCAGTGAAAAACGCATTGCATCCACACTTGCTTGCAGATGCAATGCGTTTTTCATTGAAGGCCCATTCACTTCTATGGGGCCAGGGCTGTGAAAAACACAGAATATAGAACATGCTGCGTTTTTTCACACAACGCAGAACTGATGCGTGAAAACCAACCCTCATGTACACAGACCCATTCAAATGAATGGGTCAGGATTCAGTGCGGGTGCTGTGCGTTCACGTCACGCATTGCACCCGCGCGGAAAACTCGCTCGTGTGAAAGGGGCCTTAGTCTCAGTCTGGTTTCTTTTTTCACCAAATCCTTATTTTCGTTATCATCAATCATACAACGATCAGATGAATGCAGGCATAATAGACATTTTATATAATAGTGTCCATGTTCACAAGAGATGACAGTCTCAGTCTGGTTTCTGAGACTACATGGAGTGGTGAGCTTTTGAGATCTGTTCACATTAGGCAGTGCTGCATGGTGGTTTTTGTTGGTGTGATGTTATGCCTCTGGGTGGTGGTGCCCAGTGCCTGACAGCAGTGGTGCTGTTGGACTGCTGGGTCTTGCTACCTGCAAGTGCTGTGTGGTGGCAGCAGTGGTTGTCATGTGGCGCTGCACCAAATTAGACCCACTTAGGGACCCACTTGAAAGAGGCCACCTTGATGCTTTTTCATCAAAATGTATACTAAATGCCTCATGGTCATAAATTATGCTGAGAAGCTATAGATCAATGCAAGGCTTGTGGTTCTGTGATCCATGATGTCACAGCAACTTACCTGACAAAAACAGCGATTAACTCACAATAGCGTAGGCTACTTTCACACTAGCGTCTTTGCTGAGTCCGGTAAGGCTCAGCAAAAACGCTTCCGTTACTAATAATACAACCATCTGCATCTGTTATGTATTATCTGTAACATAGCTAAGACGGATGCTTCACAAACTCCATTGAAAGTCAATGAGGGACGGATCAGTTTTCTATTGTGTCAGATATTGTCAAGGGCCCCATTGACTTGCATTGTGGGTTATTGACGGATCCGTTTTGCTTCGCATCCCATGCCAGATGCAAAACCACAGCTTGCTACAGTTTGCTCTCCGGTATAAGAAAGCAACCAAACGGAACGGAATGCTTTTTGGAGCATTCCGATCTGTTCATTGACTATGAATGGGGACAAAACTGAAGCATTTTTCTCCGGTATTGAGATCCTATGATGGATCTCTAAACCGGAAAATAGAAGCGCTAGTGTGAAAGTAGCCTTAACTGAAAAAAAAACAACTATCTGTTAAGTCATAGAAGTATACCTGATGTAAATACAGTGTATTTGTGATGTCACAGCAGTTACCCGACAGAAAAACACAGTTATGATGTCAACAGTTGTTGACCTAACTGAAAACCAGATGTGATGTGATGTCACAGTAGCTTACCTGACTGAAAGGTACCTATCAGAAACTCACTTGTGATGTCAAAGATGTATATCTGAAAAATACACACCTGTGG
Source organism: Bufo bufo (assembly GCF_905171765.1). Taxonomy (NCBI): domain Eukaryota; kingdom Metazoa; phylum Chordata; class Amphibia; order Anura; family Bufonidae; genus Bufo; species Bufo bufo. The sequence continues at coordinate 437,795,419 of NC_053389.1, read as the reverse complement.
TGTCGCAGAAACTCACCATACAAAAACTGAAATGTGATGTCACAGCAGCTTGCCTGAAAAAAATCAACTTGTGATGTCACTGTAGTTTACCTACAATAGTCAAAACAATTGTGATGTCAGCTGCTATCTTCATACAAGAAACAGTTCCCATCCCTGTCATGCATACACGATCAGATGGTACTACACATGTTAAAACTATTGTCATTGCATTTACTCTATAGAAACATAAACAGTGGTGTTCATTTAGGGCCCATTCACACGGCTGTATAAATGGGTCCACACCCGTTTTCGCAATTTTGCGGAACAGGTGCGGACCCATTCATTTCAATGACAAAAAATGATGGAACATGTACTATTCTTGTCCGCATTTGCGGACAAGAAAAGGGATTTTTTATGATAGTGCCGGCCATGTGTGGTCCGCAAATTGTGGAACGCACACGGGCCGGCATCCGTGTTTTGCGGTTCCGTAAAACACTACGGTCATCTGAATGAGCCTTTACTAAGCTAAATGTGCCAGAATTCTGCATATTACATAAAAAGTCCCATATTAGATATAAAAAGTCATAGCCATATACACATTTATGTTTGTGAAAAGACACACGTCTACACTCCAATGCTACAATTTTAATAAAATTGTTGCACAGCCCCACACATCACTGACAAACAAAACTATGCCACCTATGAACAGGCATAGAAAATAGACTAAGTGCTCATGCACACGAACATATTTTCTTTCCGTGTCTGTTCCTTTTTTTTTGCGGACCTTATGTGGAACCATTCATTTCAATGGGTCCGCAAAAAAAACAGAAGTTACTATGTGTTGTATTATGTTTCCACATGTCCGTTACGCAAAAAAATAGAACAAGTCCTATTATTGTCAGCATTACAGACAAGGATAGGACTGTTCTATTAGGGGCCAGCAAAATACACTCGTCGCGTGCTTGAGCCTTAAATTTGTGAATAATTCCAGCAGAAAAAATGAACACTTACATAAATCAGTCTGAGGGCTCGTTCACATGACCGTATGGCTTTTTCAGTGTTTTGCGGGCTGTTTTTAACGGATCCGTTCTTCCTTTTTTTTTTTCAGTAGTGTTTCCGGTTCCATTCCGTTTTTCCGTATGGCATATACAGTATACAGTAATTACATAGAAAAAATTGGGCTGGCCATAAAATTTTCAATAGATGGTTCCGCAAAAACGGAACGGATACGGAAGACATACGTAGTACATTCCGTATGTGTTCCGTTTTTTTTGCGGACACATTGACTTGAATAGAGCCACGAAACGTGATTTTCGGGCAATAATAGGACATGTTCTATCTCTGAACGGAACGAAAAAACGGAAATACGGAAGCGGAATGCATACGGAGTACATTCCGTTTTTTTGCTGAACCATTGAAATGAATGGTTACGTATACGGAACGCAAAAAACAGCCCATATACGGAACGCAAAAAACGTTTGTGTGAACGAGCCCTAAAACATACACACCAACTAAACAACACGCCCGAAATCAGTCTAAAACAAAAAAAACTGTCAAACCAGGAAAAATAGTTGAAAAAGCAGGCACAAAACAAAGAGTAAATGCAGCTAAAAATAGACTGCGGAGCGGAACACTCAAAATTAGACAAAAAAAGGTGAAAAACGATGAAGATACATTTGTGGCTACAAATGGGGTATGGCTTAAAAGGGTTGTGCAGTGTGAGAAAATTGATGACCTATGCTCAGTATAGGTCAGTATCAGATCTGCGGGGGTCCTACTCCAAGCATTCCCACAGCTTTTTGAAATGGTCATGCAGATAAACTTTGAAGAGGATGCAGCGCTTATATGAGTAGCAGCTGATTGGGGGGATGCCAGCAATCAGACCTCTGCCAATCTGATATTGGTGACTAGGGTGTCACGATCAGTGTGGGGGGAATCTTCACACTGAACACAGGAGGGAAGGGGAACAGAAACTGGGCCTGGAAACTAGGGAAGAAACAGGTCACCTCCTAAAACAACCCTAATCCGGGCCCTAACTATCTATCAATATGAATAGTCCCTGAAGGTAGGAATATTCATATGCAGGATACCTAGGCCTTTATATCCCTATAAGGCCCTGGAAAAAGTTAGGATCAGAGACAACCCATTCCTCCCCAGATGGACGAATGGAAGTCTCTGTCTCAGGCCCAGATACAAACAACAGGGAATATACCAAACACAAACAAATGCGACACTGCTGTAGAGACGGATGGGCAGGAAACCCAGAGACAAACTCACACCAGCTCAGCCAAACCCAAATGAAGCTATCTACCGCATAGTCAGAAGGGTGGGGTCAGACTATAAAGTGTAGAAGTGATGACCACTGAGCAACAGCTGAGAAAAGGGAAGTGGTCATTATCCCTATCAACACTGAATCAAGAGAAATCAAGGAGGCTGTTAGATCCCTCCCTGCTCAGCCAATCTCCTTGATTTCCTGACATCAGTCAACTGAGGGACCGTGACATAGGGATGAGCGAACTTCAGTTTTTGAAGTTTGGGTTTAGGTTTACACTGAATTGCGTTATGGATTCCGCTACCACGGAACATAATGCAATTCAATGACAGAATGCATAACGGAATGCCTTTAGAGGTATTTCTTTTTTTTTAATTGTTTATTTTATTGATTTTTTTATCAATGAAAAAATAGTACAGGTACATTGTCTCATTGCACAATCGTAAGAGGCAATACAGGTACATTACTGTGCTGCATAACGTCAATACCAACAAATGTACATTAGTATACAAAACATACATTTTGCATCTGAGGCCAATAAACGCACTAAGGGCTGAAACCACAAAAGGACATAAGACAATTACAATGACACGACACATGGGGGAAATTAGAGGAAGGGGGAAAAATAATAATCTAACTGGTAATCAAAGGTCTTTTATTGTAAGTGATCAAAAGCGTCATCCCATGTTTGCCAGATCTTTGTAAATCTATCGACTGAGTTAGTAATACATGCAGTTAAGTATTCCATTTTCCTAACTTCCCTTACACTATGTATAAGGTCCATTCGGGTAGGCGCGTCTGCCCTCAACCAAAACCTCGCAATTAGGCGTCTGGCCGCCGTTAACACCTGAAGGACTAGTAGGAGGAATTGTTTTTTTAAAGACATTTTTGGCATATTCAATAAGTAAAAAAAAGGTGTAAAAGGAAAACGAATTGCGAGGAGTTGAAAAAAGACAGACTCCACCATTCTCCAAAAGGGCACAATCACAGGACATTCCCAGAAAATGTGAAGGTGGGTCCCCTCACCTATCATACACCTCCAACATCTATCAGAGATATCTTGGCTAAAGTGTTTTAATAGCTGTGGGGTATGATACCAAAACATAAGCACTTTATACGTGTTTTCCCTATATGTGATACATGAGGACGACTTCGCTGCTCGTTCCCATATCTGTTTCCATTCTGCATACGTTATAGGATGACCTAGAATTACTTCCCATTTAGACATGTAGGAGTGAGTGACAGAGGAGGATGATAGGATAAGATAAATGTCTGAAATGAGACCCTTCGTTGTAACAGTCAATTTACAAAGTTTCTCAAACGGCGTGGGGGTTGACACCTTCGTTGAGTGAAAGAGGTCCGAAAAAAAATGGCAAATCTGCACATATTGATACCTCTAAGACTCCGGTAATTGATGCAAGGAACGTACCTCATCAAATGAGAAAAAGCCCAGAGTCCTATAGTTTACAACATCCGCAAATCTGAACAACTTCCTGGGAAACCATGTTTTAAGAAAAGCTGTGCTCATTCCCAACTTAAATAGTGGGTTATACAGAAAGGAGACCATAGAAGATTTTTCCGATGCAAGTGAAAACAGTCTGTTACATCTCGACCATATGTTACATGTAAAAGACATAGGGCCCAGTAGCTCAGGTCTAAGTGAGGGTTGTAGGGAGTACCAAATGAGTGAGTTCGGATGTACAGGGGCTATCCACAACTTCTCTATTTCCATCCATCTGGAGTACGCGTACATATTGGACCAGGCTGGCAGTCTTCTAAGGTGTGTAGCCCAGTAATATTTTTTAATATTTGGAACTGCTAATCCACCTTGAGTTTTGGGTGACATTAAAATTGAGCAAGCTATACGATGCCTCTTTCCATTCCAGATGAACCTGAATATGGATGACTGAAAATCACGCAGCTCCTTCTCAGGGACAGGAATTGGGAGAGTTTCAAACAAATACAGTAATTTAGGCAAAATATTCATCTTAACTGATGCTATACGGCCCAAAAGGGAAATGGGAAAAGGCATCCATTTAATCAATAAGGCCTTGAGTTCTCGGAACATAGATGGAAAATTTTGAGCGTACAACGAGGAATAAGTAGGGGTTAAGTTGACCCCCAAATACCTCAAGGATGTTTCCGTCCATTGAAAATTAAAGCTGGATTTTAAGGTGGTCAAAATATCAGGGGCTAGGTTAAGAGGGAGAGCCTCAGTTTTTGTGGTATTAATTTTATAACCGGACAACCTACCATAAGTCTCTAGTAATTTAAAGAGGTTGGGAAGCGAAATATGTAAGTCAGTTAATGTTAGCAGGATATCATCTGCGAATAGTGAAAGTTTGAATTCTACTGCATTCACTTTAATCCCATGAATATCAGGATGAGACCTAATGGCCGCCGCTAGGGGTTCTTTTAGAGGTATTTCATTATGCATTCCGTCATAATAGAAGTCTATGGCCAGTATAACGGATCCGTCCGGTTTCCAATATGCAGGAGAGAACTCTGTTATTCTTCTATAATGCTGCCACTTTCTACCTTGTATGGAAGTTATGACAGGGTTTATTCCTCTGGAACTTCAGGTTCACCAATACGATTCCCCCAAAACTGTCCTTCTACAGTCGTGGCCAAAAGTTTTGAGAATTAGATAAATATTGGAAATTGGAAAAGTTGCTGCTTAAGTTTTTATAATAGCAATTTACATATACTCCAGAATGTTATGAAGAGTGATCAGATGAATTGCATAGTCCTTCTTTGCCATGAAAATTAACTTAATCCCCCCAAAAAATTTCCACTTCATTTCATTGCTGTCATTAAAGGACCTGCTGAGATCATTTCAGTAATCGTCTTGTTAACTCAGATGAGAATGTTGACGAGCACAAGGCTGGAGATCATTAGGTCAGGCTGATTGGGTTAAAATGGCAGACTTGACATGTTAAAAGAAAGGTGATGCTTGAAATCATTGTTCTTCCATTGTTAACCATGGTGACCTGCAAAGAAATGCGTGCAGCCATCATTGCGTTGCATAAAAATGGCTTCACAGGCAAGGATATTGTGGCTACTAAGATTGCACCTCAATCAACAATTTATAGGATCATCAAGAACTTCAAGGAAAGAGGTTCAATTCTTGTTAAGAAGGCTTCAGGTCATCCAAGAAAGTCCAGCAAGCGCCAGGATCGTCTCCTAAAGAGGATTCAGCTGCGGGATCGGAGTGCCACCAGTGCAGAGCTTGCTCAGGAATGGCAGCAGGCAGGTGTGAGCGCATCTGCACACACAGTGAGGCGAAGACTTTTGGAAGATGTCCTGGTGTCAAGAAGGGCAGCAAAGAAGCCACTTCTCTCCAAAACAAACATCAGGGACAGATTGATCTTCTGCAGAAAGTATGGTGAATGGACTGCTGAGGACTGGGGCAAAGTCATATTCTCCGATGAAGCCTCTATCCGATTGTTTGGGGCATCTGGAAAAAGGCTTGTCCGGAGAAGAAAAGGTGAGCGCTACCATCAGTCCTGTGTCATGCCAACAGTAAAGCATCCTGAGACCATTCATGTGTGGGGTTGCTTCTCATCCAAGGGAGTGGGCTCACTCACAATTTTGCCAAAAAACACAGCCATGAATAAAGAATGGTACCAAAACACCCTCCAACAGCATCTTCATCCAACAATCCAACAACAGTTTGGTGAAAAACAATGCATTTTCCAGCACGATGGAGCACCGTGCCATAAGGCAAAAGTGATAACTAAGTGGTTCGGGGACCAAAACGTTGACATTTTGGGTCCATGGCCTGGAAACTCCCCAGATCTTAATCCCATTGAGAACTTGTGGTCAATCCTCAAGAGCAGGTGGACAACAAAAACCCACTAATTCTGACAAACTCCAAGAAGTGATTATGAAAGAATGGGTTGCTATCAGTCAGGAATTGGCCCAGAAGTTGATTGAGAGCATGCCCAGTCGAATTGCAGAGGTCCTGAAAAAGAAGGGCCAACACTGCAAATACTGACTCTTTGCATAAATGTCATGTAATTGTCGATAAAAGCCTTAGAAATGTATGAAGTGCGTGTAATTATATTTCACTACATCACAGAAACAACTGAAACAAAGATCTAAAAGCAGTTTAGCAGCAAACTTTGTGAAAACTAATATTTGTGTCATTCTCAAAACTTTTGACCACGACTGTAGACTCGGTGTGTCCTCCAAGTTTGGTGTAGACACATACTGAGATACCATCCACCCTAAGTCAGTCTCCAGCAATACGTCAGTAGGGATGGCATTGGTCACTCCCACAGTTCAAAGTTCATGCACAGCAATCCAAGAATACTCGTGCCATGGGTATTGCAGGGTTCATCCCTCCAACTCCTTTTACAGCCAGGGTTTGTACAGGGAGTATATCCTTGGGCGGTACTAGTTCCGGACATACTAGGGTGACTTCTGCTCCAGTATCTCGCAGTCCAATAGTGACCTGGTTGCCGATGGTGACGGATTGCAGGGGATCAACGTTCATGCCCTCTGTTCTAGTGACAAAAAGGACAGTCGAAGGTGATCCACTAGGTTCCATATGCACATTGGGTTTCCTATTCTGAGGGCAATTACGGCTTAAATGTCCCTCTTGGTTGCAGGTAAAACATTTGCGGGAATCAATTGCATGCCTGATGGGGATAATAGGGGCTGGTCCCCCTGAGGGTCGGTTGGTGGATGGAAGGGTACTTGCAGTCTGCTTACCCCCTTTCCAGCTGACACCAGGAGACTTTCATGGTGTGGATTCACTGTTGGCAACATCGGTATCCTCCAGTCTTGCCGCCTTGTTGGCATCCTTGGGTGTCACGGACAATTTATGTTGACCGTGACGCTGTTGCGTGCAGACTGGTTGCCGGGGGCAACGTGTAGTTTTCTGTTTGCACGTACACTTTCCTTTATTTGGTGCATTCCCCGTTTTGGTGGTCACGGGGTTAATTTAGGTGTGTCTGCTAGGTGTGGTGTGTGTGACCTCAGGCCTCTTTATATGATGGTGTGTTGGAGCCTGTGGTCAGTCTTATTTTGTTGTCTGCCTGAGTAGGAGCTCTGCTCCCTGGCGGTATGTCTTTGTGTCTGTGTGAGTCACCCTTATTTATTATATTGATTCCTTGCCCTGGCTGTGTGTCCCCTCCGGTGTGTCTCTGTTTTCCTCCCCCACCTGGTGTATGTTGTATTGGTGTGGTTGGTGTATGGAGGTTTTCTGGTGGTGTCTGGGCTCCGCAAGGGGCGTGCTTTCCCGGAGGGGTTTAAGCGAAGACAAGACTGTGGGTTTCCCAGCCTGGAGCCTCATTCCATCTTGGCTACGGCAGGTAAGTGTGTATTGCATAGTTATGTTGTTGTGTAACTTACCTGCCGTACTGTTTATCCCATGGTCTTACTTCCTGTCTGCCACTGGGTCTCTGGAGACACCTTTTCATCCGTGGTGTAGGATGAATGGGTGGTCTCTGCCCTGTCGTTTGGCCTAGGGCATTACAGGGATAGTAGGGTCCTAGGTTCGTGAGCATGAGCCCCCTTACCATCTGAGGCAGCTCATGCGCTAGGAGTCCAGGGAGAGCTCAGGGTTACTTTAGGTGGTGACCAGCTCCTTGTGCCCTGCTATCTTGTGTTGCAGCCACTTCCATTGCACGGTGGGGGGTTTTCCCCGCTCCCCGTCGTGACATTGGGCTCCCGGTCCATAATGAATTATTGAACTTCCAAGTGAAAAAACGGATCTTTCACCATTAAATCCTGCAGTTCCTGTGGTGATGGATAATCCATTGACCCACTGCTGAGAGTTAGTCCTCAGGCCATCTACTACATCCGAATAGCTATCGTTGGGTCTGTGTTGTAGAGTCCTGAATCGCTTGCGATAAAACTCTGGAGGGAGATTGTATTTCCTGATCAAGGCTTACTTTATGGCATCCTGTTCATGCAGAAGAGCTGCAAATACCTCCAGGACTTTTTCCCTTAGGCCTGGTGTCAAGTATCAGGCCCACTGCTCCCTGGGTAGCTGGTACTGTCTGCATGCCTTTTCAAATCCTCTTCGGAAAGTGTCCAATTCGGCATCCTTGTCCATAGGAGGGAAGTTCTCTGGAGGAGGCTTGAACACTTTGGTGCTGCTGGACTTGATGTTCCTGGACGAAGTAGAACCAGTACTTTGGAGTTGGGCTAAGTCCAGCTGGTACTGTCTCTCGGCTTGTCTCTCTGTAGCCTCCCGCTCTGCAAACCTCTGCAGCCCCCCGCTCTGCAATCCTCTCTGCAACTTCTTTCTCCTGTTATTTTTGCATCAGTTATAACTTTGTATCAAGATCCATAGGGCCAAGAAATTTCAGAACATAGCGCCTCCTGTATGTGGTATCTTCCACAGTCACATCAGTGTCTGAAGCAGGACAGCAACCTCACTGATCCAGAGTCCTCTCTTGGTCCTGATCCTCCTGGACAAGGGATTTGATTAGCTGTTCCTTGTTCTTGCCAACAACGGAGATTCCTCTCTTCTCATATTGTTCAGCAAGCATACCCTTTGCATAACGCCTGTATGCTGAGGCGGCCATCTTCATGCACATTGTGAAACAAATAAAAAGATTAAAAAAAACAAGAAGGGGGGGGACTGTTTTGCATGTATGCCTATAAAGCAAAAATTAAGTACTGCGTTTCGCCTTGTGTGCTGGTCTACTTCGTGAGGTCCATACCAGCTATTACCGTCCGGAATAATTGCATAAACCAGACACTAGATAAGATAAGATGCCTTTATTGTCACTGTACAATACAATGTAATACAATGTACAATACAATGAAATGTTGTTTGGAGCAATCCTAGATGCCATGGACAGAGGAACAAGAACTGACATTTAAACTAAAGTATTACACTAGAAAAAAACAAAACATTGCACTAGAAAGCATTACTATTCACAGTTCACAGAATATATATAGCAAGAGCAAAGTAGGAAGTGCTTAAGAGTATATATACACACTGATTCAGACACCACTGCAGACAAGAGATCATCATGGGTTCATGAATGCAGCAGTCACTTTCAGTCTGTGGTAGTTTCTATCCTAGGAAGGGGCAATAGAGCATTTAAGAGACTGATTGCTTTGGGGTAAAAGCTGTTCTTCAGCCTAGTGGTGCCGGCGTGTAGGGCTCTAAGACGCCTACCAGAGGGTAGGGGAATGAAAAGGCTGTGGCCGGGGTGAGTTGGATCCCCGCAGATAATTTTTGCCCTGTTGCTGCAGCGAGCAGTGAAGATGTCCTCCAGTGATGGTAACTGAGTACCAGTGATTCTGCCAGCCATTCTGATGATGCGCTTGAGGGTCTTCTTGTCCTCAGAAGAGCAGCCGGAGTACCACACTGTAATGCAGTATGTGATAACAGATTCTATGGTGCACCTGTAAAAATTGACTAGCAGCTGTTTTGGGAGTTGTGCTTTCTTCAGACTCCTCAGAAAATAAAGCCTCTGAAGGCCTTTTTTGGTAATTTCTGTTGTGTTTTTTATCCATGACAGGTCCTGACTAATATGAACTCCCAAGAATCTGAAACTTTGAACTATCTTCACGTTTCCACCATTAATGCTAATGGGATGGTGTCCATTTCGTTTCTTCTTCCTAAAATCCAGAATTAGCTCCTTTGTTTTATTGGTATTGAGTATGAGGTTGTTGTTCTTACTCCATCTCTCTAGGTTCTCAACCTCTTTCCTATAGGCTGTTTCATCATTGTTGGAGATTAGGCCTATCACGGTCGTGTCATCTGCAAATTTTATAATGGTATTGGTATTGTGAATAGGTTTACAGTCATTTGTGAAGAGGGAGTAAAGGAGAGGGCTCAACACACAGCCTTGCGGTACCCCAGTGTTTAGTGTTAAGGATGAAGAGAAGTGCTTGCCCATGCGTACAACTTGTGGTCTTTTTGTAAGAAAATCCAGTATCCAGTTGCACAGGTGTGAGCTGAGACCCAAGTTGTTCAGTTTCGTTGCCAACTTGTTGGGAGGGATGGTGTTAAAGGCCGAGCTGTAATCAATAAACAGCATCCGCACATAGCTGTCTCTCTGCTCCAGGTGTGACAGCGCAGTGTGAAGGGTAAGTGAGACAGCATCCTCAGCCGACCTATGTGCTCTGTAAGAAAACTGGTATTGGTCCATGGAGGTGCAGATCTTGCTCTTCATGTGCCTGAGGACAAGTTGTTCAAAGCACTTCATAGCAATAGGAGTGAGAGCCACCGGGCGATAATCACTTAAGGTCTTCACCCCTGCCTGTTTTGGATTTGGGACAATTGTGGAGGACTTCAGGCAAGTGGGGACAATGGCCTGCTCTAGTGAGCTGTTAAACATACTGGTAAACACTGTTTTCAGCTTTTTAGCACAGTTTTTTTAGGACTTTTCCAGGAACTTCATCAGGGCCAGCTGCTTTGCGGGGATTAACGTGGTTTAAGGCCCATTCTATCTCATGTGCTCTCAGCATCAGGGAACATGATGGAGCCTCTTGCTGGGCTAATTTGATGATCGGCAGCTCATTGTCTTTGTCAAATTGTGCAAAAAAATGATTTAGGTCATCAGGAGAGAAAGAATTTCCGGTGTTGATAGAGCAGGTGTTATCGTAATGGACTTGATACCCTGCCACATGCATCGGGAATCAGAGCTTGTAAAATGATGTTGTATTTTTGTTTTGTAGCAGTGCTTTGCCTCCTGAATGCCCCTCTTCAGATTGGACCTGGCTGTTTTGTACTCCTCTGGGTCTCCCTTTCGGAAAGCAATGTCACGTGCCTTCAAAAGGTTTTGGACATTTCTGTTTATCCATGGTTTCCTATTTGGGAAGGTCCGAATGATTTTAGTATTAGTGACATTGTCCATGCAAAATGTAATATAGGATAGGACAGAGGAGGCATATATGTTTAAGTCTGTGTGATTTTCCTTTGTAGCTCCCTGTTTAAACAAATCCCAATCTGTGTCCTCAAAACAATCCTGTAGTCTCATTGTGGCTCCTTCAGGCCAAACTCTGATTGTATGCAAAGTAGGCTAAATCCTGGTGATAAGAGGTTTGTATGCTGGAGCTAAAAACAAAGAAATGTGATCCGACCTGCCAAGATGGGGGGCAGGTGATGCTGTATAAGCATTTGCTATGTTGCAATAAACATGGTCCAATGTATTTCTCCCCCTAGTTGGGAATTTAACAAACTGGTAGAATTTGAGGAGCACAGTTTTGAGATTGGCTTGGTTAAAATCACCCGCTAAGATGAACACTCCATTTGGATGGATATTTTGCAGACTGTTCGTAATATCATGCAATTTGGACAGTGCCAGCTTAACATTTGCTTGTGGAGGAATATAAACTACGGTGAGATACACGACTGTGAATTCCCTCGGTAAGTAGAACGGTCTGCATTTAAGTGTCATAAGTTCTAAATCAGCAGAGCAATATTGTTCAGCAATGACTGTGGAGGTGCACCAAGCCTTATTGACATAAATGCACACTCCACCTCCCTTATTCTTACCGGACTCAGCGGTTCGATCCATTCGGTAGACAGTCCGATCCGCAAGTTCAATAGCCTCGTCCGGGATGTTAGTATTTAGCCAGGTTTTGGTGAAAAATGAGGCGCAAGTGTTCATCCTATCAGATGAGATCCTCAGTCTCAGCTCATCGATTATGTTCACTATAGACTGGGTATTTGCGACGAACAGGCTGGGTAGTGCTTGCTTGTTTGAGGGGTTCTTTAATCGGGTACTGATGCCGCCCCTCTTGCCCCGCTTCTGCTTCCTTTCCCGTCTCCTTCGCTTCGACGGTATAATCATCCAGTCGGGCACCGATGTCCTTAGAATCTCATCCGGGATATTAGGGAGTGGTGGTGGAACAGGACCTTTCATTCTGATGTGCAGTAGCTCTTGCACACTATACGCTGTGTGTGTTGTAGCAAACTGAATACTCGCTGTGCTTAAAATTAAGGTAATAACTATGTAAAAAATAAGAAATTGGCATCTAAATGGAGAGCTCCAGGCTGCTGCATCCATGCGCGCTGCCATCTTGAATGCTAACACCCCAGTCAAGGAAAAACAATGACTATCCCACTGTTGCACACTAATTTATGTCACATACGGGAACTGCCCTGTCACGTGACCAGGGTGCTACTGCCAAAGGTCAATCTATTTTACGCACTCAGTCTCTCATGCCCCTACACACAGGCCTCAGATTGAACCTAGAGAACACCCAGACACAGCCTTTCATGCACCCCGACACGCTGCCACCATCTATGACATTTAAATTAATATACCAATTAATTAGGGGCTTATAGAAAATCCCACAGCGCTCCACTCACAAGCAGGCTCACAGTAGCACAGGCCACACACACACACAAATACACGGTAATGCAAACCACACTCATACACTTAAAATGGTGGTTACTGGGCTCATTCAGGGCATAAAGCAAAACTATTAAATATGTGGTTTAATGTACCAAAAAGGTACAGCACTTAGTTATAAAAATAAAATAAAACAAGAGACATATATAAACGTGCTAAAAACTGTTAAAAATAAAAGGATAAAAACGGTTCTTACTCAATAAATTGTGTGATCAGAGTCCGTTCTGGTTCCAGGGATATGAGGACGTGGAACACAACCCAATGTTGATTTGATCCCCAAACTGTGTCAATGAAAGGTTCTAAATCCCATATTTTTATCCCCCTTTGACAGAGGGTGGAGTTGAGAGGAGTCTCCCTCCCATCCTTGGCCCAGCCTTCTGGGAAGGCCTTTATTATGGGTGCATGCTCCACCACTATCTCTTGGCTGGCAAGCATAAAATATTAATAAAACATCTCTTCCCATCCACATTAATGGATTTCTCGGGCCCGACATGTTTTAATCAGACATATTTCATCAGGCTGATCATTCTGATACCAAATATGACTGATGTAGGAGTCCCGGAATGAGAGTTTCTTATTACGCGGGAATGCTGGCTGACAGGGGGGGCCCACATTATATGGAATGCAATAATAACAATAATTAGTAGATGAGTTGTACCAGAGATGAGTTATAGCTTATGATATATTTTCTTCATCTTCTGGTAGTCCATCTGAAAAGCTTCAGAATGTCTGCTGTGCACCAGTGCCAATAGGTCTGACGTGTCGGGCATTACCATGAGGCTCTAGTGTCCTGTCCAGGAAACCTCGTTACCACTACTTTTGTTAGCAGGAGGATGCTAATTTGTGTATTAGATCCTACTGGTCCAGATTGAATGGCATCATATAGACAATCGGAAAATGCAAATGTGATCGCACACTACATCCAGCACTCTGCCCTCCATGCTGGATGAGACATTGGTTTATATTTTGGCCAAAGCATAGTAAGCCACTCACCGCGTCAAGGTTGTCTCATGAGTGGTCCCTAACTCTTGTTCCTACCTGTTCATGGGCCATGAACAGGTAGGAACAAGAGTTAGGGACCACTCATGAGACAACCTTGACGCGGTGAGTGGCTTACTATGCTTTGGCCAAAATATAAACCAATGTCTCATCCAGCATGGAGGGCAGAGTGCTGGATGTAGTGTGCGATCACATTTGCATTTTCCGTTTGTATATGTATTTCGCCATAGTGATGTGCACCTACAGGCAGGTTGTGCTGACCCAACCCCTTATTTTTTTCTTTATCATATAGACAATCTTGCAGAATGGTATGAAAATAAATAGAGTCACATGACATAGATATAAAAACATACACAGATGATAAAAGTTATGGATCTCCATGCCTCATTAATCTGAAGTTTTTGAAGGATCTAGGTTCCGAAGCTCGCTTCGCTCATCACTATTCACTGATATGAATTCCATGGCAAAAGGACACATAAACATAAAGAAAATACCTTGCCCGTCTGGGCTATAATTAAATGTTGGTTTCCTTACCTAAAAAACTCAGCAACATATGAGAGATCAGGCTTTCATGTAGCTTCTAAGCTTCTGACCGTGAATGAGCATTTCAACCGTGTATTTATTTCCACATTAATGAGCCCAGCATCTACACCAAATATTATACTGGGGTGGGGAGGGAATATAATGTCCTTCTACCAACCTACCCACCATTCAATAAAAATCCAGGCCCATAAATCAGTTTAGAGAAAAGTTCCTCAGCAAACTAAACTTTGCTCAAGCCACCCAGCTTTCCTGGATTCTTTTACCTCACCCACCTGAGCATTCTGGGTGAGATATACACCTTCTCCAGCACTTTACCAGCCACCATGCTACCACACACATACACAGTTCACAAATGGTATCAAAAGAATGATGATGCAAGAAGAAAGTATGGTTATACTACAAATTACCATGTTGGAAAATGCTATAATACAGAAACGGCATACAAATATATATTAAGCATCATAGAAATATACAATATGCAAGCACCAAACACTATTTGAGTATGTTTCCTAACAATTTATAGTGCATGTGCCACAAAAACATGTGTCACATTCAGGGGAGGATCGGCCATAGATCTTACAGGGAGATTTCCCAGTGGGCCGATGCCCAGGGGGCCACCCAAGCCTTCCTCACTGCCGCAGGCTTGGTACATAATGAGCTCTCAGCAGTAATTAATCCTGTGAGAATCAGAAACTCATGTACCCCACCAGTGACCGCACATGCACTCTGAATTCAAATGCTGTGGCCCTCACCTCCTAAGCCCAGTGCTCCATATCTTAATCTAATTCAAAAATTCCCAGCTGCCTTGCTTGCTTAAATCTTATATCTTTATTATCAAGAGATAGTCCTCACATGGGACGCGTTTCGGCACATATAGCCTTCCTCAGCCATATCACAAATGACAATACATTCTATTTTATAGGTATCCAATCACATCACATGCTTATGACATCATCAAATGACCAATCAATAGAACAAATACAACCTGGACTGAAACATCACGTGACTAAGTCATTTCACTTGAACTCTGATTTCATATAGAAACATCATTCCATTATCGTAGTGTTTCGGCCTGTTAAGAAAATACATCACAATAAATATCAAATCCATAAAAAATCCTTAAAACGCCATGACTTCATAATCCCTGTTCAGACCCCTGGGCTAAAGTGTGGATCCAGAATGCTTCCCTCCTTAATAAAAGTTTTTTTTATATCACCTCCTCTTCGTGGAGGGCAAACCTGCTCTATCACCTGGTATTTTAACTGTGAAATGGAGTGCCTGCAATTCTCAAAGTGGAAGGGTATCGGTAGCAGTAGATTTTTCTTGCGAATTGTTGGCTTGTGCTTACAAATCCGGTTTCTAATGGTCTGCATGGTCTCTCCTATATATAGAAAACCGCAAGGGCATTTAATCAGGTATATCACATTAGATGTATCGCAAGTGTAATACCCCTGATCCTGTAAGATATCCCTGTGTGTTAATGATAAAAATACGGGCCCTTCGCCATATTGGAGCACTGCATACAGTGCAGACATGGAAATGTTCCGGCTTTCTGTTGCATCAAGGTTCTCTGAACCTGATTTCCTCTTATACTTCCTATGTCTGCATGTATCAACTGATCTCTCAAGTTGGAGTTTCGTTTGTTACAAATGAGTGGTGGATTCTGACACTCTTTAACCCCTGGGTATGCTCTTCCCAATACATGCCAATGTTTACGGACTATGTTATCTATGCGGTGGTTAAAGGAATGGTATTTGTGTATAAATGCTATACGCTCAACTCTGTTCTTTTGTGTCTGTTGTTGCATCGCCGATTCCTTCGCTTTTGGTAATAATTCTGGGGGGTAATTTCTCTCCAAAGATCTAGATGTCATTTCTTCTATTCTTTTTTGATGGGTTAAGCGGTCTGTCACTATCTTTTTAACCCTCGTGTATTAGGACTTAGGTATAGCCTTCTTCGTGGCTGGTGGATGAGTGCTTTGATAGTGCAAGATACTATTCCTATCTGTTTTCTTCCTAAAGAGATCTGTATTTAATCCATCTTTATTTTTTATTACCACAGTGTCTAAAAAAGAGACACATTCCTGATTGTATGTCATGGTAAACCTAAGTTCTTCCCAGATCCCATTTAGGTATTCAAAGAAAAGGAGAAGTGACTCGAGTGGCCCTGCCCATACGCAAAAGACGTCATCAATAAATCTTTTCCATGTGTATACATATTTCTGAAACAATTCATGAGAGTATATGAATTGTTGTTCAAAAGATGACATGTACGCATTTGCGTAAGGCGGGACACAGTAATTCTGATGTAAGACCAGTTGTAACAAATCCATTAAAATTCCTGCTGCTTTTTAGAATAATGACTTGTATGTATTAGGGCTAGAGTGGCATCCGTGTACAAACTGACCACGTCGATCGTTACCAGCCAACTATCGCCAGGGATAATCCTCAGATCCTTTATGGTTTTTAAAAAATGTGTTGTATCTAATAGGAAAGACGCATCTCGGAACTGCCTGCTCCTGGTGACCGCATGTGTTTCAGAGCGGCTCGCGGCGCAGGCACAGGTAAGGACTTACCTCTGCATCGCCGGACTTGGAAATAAAGATGGCAGATCGCATGTGTTCGTCGGCGAACACTGCGAACTGGCCATCACTAGTCCACACCTTCTCCAGGACTATTGCTAGGGGGGATAGTATTGAGTTCACAGAAGCCACAATGGGGTGACCCGGTGGATTATCCAGAGTTTTATGAACTTTGGGAAGCACATAAAATACCGGATCCACCGGCGAATGGTTAATTAAAAAATCATGTCGTTTATCTATCACTCCCCAGTCAATATAGCCTTTTAACATATTAAAGATTTTATTCTTTATGTCAAACACGGGATTACAATTAAGTTTTTGATATGTATTACCATCCGACAATTGTCGCTCAATCTCCCTAATAAAAAACTTTTATTAAGGAGGGAAGCATTCTGGATCCACACTTTAGATACACTGCAGCCCAGAGGTCTGAACAGGGATTATGAAGTCATGGCGTTTTAAGGAATTTTTATGGATTTGATATTTATTGTGATGTATTTTCTTCACAGGCCGCAACACTACGCAACCCTACGGAATGATGTTTCTATATGAAATCAGAGTTCAGGTGAAATGACTAGTCAAGTGGTGTTTCACGCCAGGTTGTATTTGTTCTATTGATTGGTCATTTGATGATGTCATAAGCATGTGATTTGATTGGATACCTATAAAATA
The DNA here is from genome assembly GCF_905171765.1 of Bufo bufo. Lineage (NCBI taxonomy): Eukaryota > Metazoa > Chordata > Amphibia > Anura > Bufonidae > Bufo > Bufo bufo. The sequence continues at coordinate 437,778,042 of NC_053389.1, read as the reverse complement.
GAATGTATTGTCATTTGTGATATGGCTGAGGAAGGCTATATGTGCCGAAACGCATCCTATCTCTTGATAATAAAGATATAAGATTTCAGCAAGCAAGGCAGCTGGGAATTTTTGATTTGGATTTCGTGGTGGGGATCCCTCCCCTTTCCCGTGCAGCCAAGACAGTCCTGTGAGCTGTTGATTTGGATTACCATATCTTAATCAGAGACAACTGGAGCAGGACAGAAAATGGCATCTAATGATGGCCACAACAGAAAGATAGCTTTTGGGGCAGAATATTGTGCTGCTCTGTGGTATATGTTTCTGCTGGGACAATATTTTGCTCTATGGTATTGCTGGTCCCCGCCTATATGTGTTGCCCCACCTTCTGTCAATTTGGACACCTCTGTAACATGAGAGCTACTTTTCTTTTTTTTTTTTCTTTTTTTTTCAGGTCTACTTTAAGTTCCCAGTCCGTCCTTGGTCACATTTGCATGTGCCTCCATTGTATTAAAGAAAATTGACAAATAGTACTAATTTCTGCACATAAGAAAGTACCATTATTATCAATCATTAGGCATACTTCTGGTCCTTTAAGTCACACTATTACTAGGCTCCAGGATGACTATTGTAAGTTACAAATTCTAACTTGAGACCATTCTATGGAAAACTAATAATTGGTTCTAAAGCCACCTAAAATGTAAACCAAAAAAAAAAAAACAAGATTAAACAGCTAATCCAACAAGAAGAATATTTATCACAAACATTCATGACACTCCCTCTGGTATATTAATCCTTCTTTCCTGGGACCTCTGTTTTAAAGCACTACAAAACTCTCTTGGTTTCCAAAACCATATACCGTGTTTCTCCGAAAATAAGACATCCCCCAAAAAAAAGACCTACTTCTAGTTTTGTCCTCTCGCTGTAATATAAGGCATCCCCCCGAAAACAAGACCTCCCCGATAATAAGACATCCCCCGAAAATAAGGCCTCCCCTTTAATAAAGCCACCCCAGAATATAAGGCCCCCGAAGCTACGGTACCGTAAGGCATCTGACTCCTCTGGACCCTACGGGCACCACCACGCAGCTCACTGATTGGCAGCAGCGCAGGCAGTGAGAGGTCTCTTTAAATCAGAGAGCCCGCGCCGCCGCCAGGACAAGCTGCCGCCTTCTTCCGCCCGCTGCTCGCTCTGCCCTGACAGAGTCTGGTTGACTCACAACTTGGCTGGCACGGACACACAGGGGTGACAGGTGGGAGGGGGGGGATGTCTGGTGAAGGTGGGGGGGGGAGACTAAATACTGTAATCCACTGTCCACTGGCACAGGGGAGGGGGATCATTTAAAATGACACAGGGGGATCAGGGTGGGGAGGGGGATCATTTAAAATAACACAGGGGGATCAGAGGGGGAATCAAAATGACACAGGAGGATCAGAAGGGGGTACTAAAATGGTACGGTAATCCCCCCCCCCTCTGATTCTCCTGTGCCATTTTGATTCCCCCTTCTGATCCCCCTGTGTCATTTTAAGTGATCCCCCTTCCCCACCCTGATACCCCTGTGCCATTCTTCTTCATGGAAAAATAAGACATCCCTGAAAATAAGACCTAGCGAATCTTTGGGAGCAAAAATTAATATAAGACACTGTCTTATTTTCGGGGAAACAGGGTAGTAGTAAGGCAATTTATCACTGCCTCTTTAGAAATCACTAGTCAGACCACACATAGAGTACTGTGTACAGTTCTGGGCTCCTGTGAACAAGGCAGACATAGCAGAGCTGGAGAAGGTACAAAGGAGGGCAACTAAAGTAATAACTGGAATGGGGCAACTACAGTACCCTGAAAGATTATCAAAATTAGGGTTATTCACTTTAGAAAAAAGACGACTGAGGGGAGATCTAATTACTATGTATAAATATACCAGGGGTCAGTACAGAGATCTATCCCATCATCTATTATACCCAGGACTGTGACTGTGACGAGGGGACATCCTCTGCGTCTGGAGGAAAGAAGGTTTGTACACAAACATAGAAGAGGATTCTTTACGGTAAGAGCAGTGAGACTATGGAACTCTCTGCCTGAGGAGGTGGTGATGGTGAGTACAATAAAGGAATTCAAGAGGGGCCTGGATGTGTTTCTGGAGGGTAATAATATTACAGGTTATAGCTACTAGAGGTGGGTTGTTGGCCTCTTGCACACGAACGTTGTGCATCCGTTCCGTGCAATGGGGACCACAATTTGCGTGTGCAAGAGGCCTTATTCTGACTGCCTGATTGGAGTCGGGAGGAATTTTCTCCCCTAAGATGAAGAAAATTGGCTTCTACCTCACAGGTTTTTTTTTCCCTTTTCTTCTGAATCAACTTGCTGAGCTGGATGGAAAGATGTCTTTTTTTGCATTACCTTTGTAACACTACACAGTTGTGATATCACATCTGATGGAAGCTTAGGCCTGTTTCACACGGGCGTTACGGATTGGGGCTGGATAGGATGCGGGTGCGTGGCGGGGAAATCGTGCGGGTGAGCACACAATTTCAGTCAGTTTTGACTGCGATTGCGTTGCATGGTTCAGTTTTTTACTCGCGAGTGCAATGCGTTTTGCACTCGCCTGAGAAAAAACTGAATGTGGTACCCAGACCCGAACTTTTTCAATGAAGTTCGGGTTTGGGTTAGTTCTAGTGTATATTTTATTATTTTCCCTTATAACATGGTTATAGGGGAAAATTTTAGCATTCTTTAATACAGAATGTTTAGTAGAAGGTCAATTGAGGGTTAAAAAATAAAAAATATAAACTCACCTCCTCCATAGCTGCCGGTCTCTGCTCTTTCTTCAGGACCTGTGGTGACGTCACTGAGCTCATCACATGGTCCAATCACATGGTCCATCGCCACAGTGATGGACCATGTGATTGGACCATGTGATGTGACGTCACCACAGGTCCTTTAGCCGGCAGCTCATGATTAAAGTAGTAAGAATAGATCGGCAACTACGCGATCAAGAGGAGGAGGTGAGTTAATTATTTTTTTTTTTAACCCCTCCATTCCTATTTTACTAAGCATTCCCTATCGTCACCTAGCAACCATGCGTGAAAATCGCACCGCATCCGCACTTGCTTGGGATGCTTGCGATTTTCACGCAGCCCCTTTCACTTCTATGGGGCGTGAAAAACGCACAAAATAGAGCATGCTGCGATTTTCACGCAACCCACAAGTGATGCGTGAAAATCACCACTCATGTGCACAGCCCCATAGAAATGAATGGGTCCGGATTCAGTGCGGGTCCAATGCGTTCACCACGTGCATTGCACCCGCACGGAAAACTCGCCCGTGTGAAAGAGGCCTTAAGTGTAATGGCACTGCAGATTACCAGACTGAAGCTCACTTGTGATGTCACAGAAGCATACATGACAAAAATATAGCTTGTGATATCACATATTTGTCATGGCACAGTAGCTATCTGAGACAGTCATGATGTCACAGCAGCAGAAACTCCTTTGTGATATCACAGCTGAACTACCTGAAACGTGTTTGTGATATCACAGCTGACCTACCTGAAACGTGTTTGTGTTATCACAGCAGCTCACCTTACTGAAACCTACTTGTGATAAGACAGTAGTTACCTTGATGATGTTTATGATGTCATTACAGTAAACTTGATAAAAATTAACTCATTGTGGCATAGCAACAATAAAATATTGTTAAAAAAAAATGAACTCATAGTAAGATAACTTACCTGACTGAAGCCCACTTGTGATGTCACAACAGTTTACCTGTTTGAAACCCATATAAGAGGTCACAGTCAGTTACCTGACTCAAACTTCGGGCTGATTCACATGGCCGTGCTCGGTCTAGAAAACACAGGCCGTGTATTGGACTCTCTTGGACCGACTGTATTTCCCCTGACCTGAACTGACTGCATCATAGTGATTTATGATACAGTCAGTACGTATCTAATCACGGTCTATGGTATACATCATCATATCAGTGATCATATATGAACTGACTGTATCATAAATTATGATACAGGTAGTTGGAGTCACAGGAGCTGCAGTTGGTCTTGGATCGGCAGCCGGCACGCAGCCATGTTTCACAGACAGAGTGCGGTCGTGTGAATCAATCCTTGTAAGAGTTGTATGTGAATAAGAGTGACAGCTGGGATCTGTGCCAGTATCCAAGTTTAACAAGGCTCCAGTTGCTATTTAAGTAGTCAAGCTATTTACCGCGGAGCCCATTTATTCCTATCTAGTGTTGGGCGTGAATATTCGAATTGAGAATTTTAATTATATATATCGCCACTTCAAGAATTTGCAAAGATTTAGAATATAGTGCTATATATTCGTATTCTCGAATATTCAATTTTTTTTTTTCCATCAGTAACCTCCCTTCTTGCTTGTGGGCCAATGAGAAGGCTGCAATGTCTTTGTCTGAGCTCAGCAACATCCCTAGCAACCAATAGGAAAGTTGCCTACCCCCTTACTATATAAGAACCTCCCCAGCAGCTATTTTCTACAGTTTTATGGAGTTCTGAGAGAGACAGCAGTGTCATTGCTGTGCTCTGTGCTTTCCACTCATTACATTAGATAGTTAGTTAGCTTATACAGGTGAAACTTGAAAAATTTGAATATCGTGCAAAAGTCAATTTATTTCAGTAATGCAAATTAAAAGGAATTGCATTAATGCAGCTTAAAATTAGAATTTTGTGAAAAGGTTTAATATTCTAGGCTCAAAGTGTCACACTCTAGTCAGCTAATAATCCATACCCCCTGAGCAAAGGGGACCTCAAAATTGTGACTTTGGGGCTTCATAAGCTGTAAGACATAATCATCCAAATTATAACAAATAAAGGCTGGAAATATCTCACTTTGCATGTAATGAGTCTATCTCATATGTTAGTTTCACCTTTTAAGTTGCATTACTGAAATAAATGATTTTTGCACGATATTCTAATTTTTCGAGTTTCCGCTGTATACAGTTGTGTTCAAAATTATTCAACCCCCACTGAAATTGAGTGTTTTGGCCAGTTTGACATTGATTTTGATCATTTCAGTCATCTTGTTTACAATTAAATCAAAGAGGCACTTGTAAGTCAGACAAATATAACATAACATTTATAATGAAATAACCACAAATGTCTTTTCTGTGCTCACATCATTATCAGTTTTATTCAACTCCCAAGTGACATTCAATCTTAGTACTTAGTACAACATCCTTTTCCAGTTATAACAGCTTTTAAACGTGAAGCATAGCTTGACACAAGTGTCTTGCAGCCATCTACGGGTATCTTTGCCCATTCTTCATGGGCAAAAGCCTCCAGTTCAGTCACATTCTTAGGCTTGCGCGCTGCAACTGCTTTCTTTAAGTCCCACCAGAGGTTCTCAATCGGATTTAAGTCTGGTGACTGCGATGGCCACTTCAAAATGTTCCAGCCTTTAATCTGCAACCATGCTCTAGTGGACTTGGAGGTATGCTTTGGATCATTGTCCTGTTGAAAGGTCCAACGTCTCCCAAGCCTCAGGTTTGTGACGGACTGCATCACATTTTCATCCAATATCTCCTGGTACTGAAGAGAATTCATGGTACCTTGCACACGCTGAAGCTTCCCTGTACCTGTAGAAGCAAAACAGCCCCAAAGCATGATTGACCCCCCGCCATGCTTCACAGTAGGCAAGGTGTTCTTTTCTTCATAGGCCTTGTTCTTCCTCCTCCAAACATAGCGTTGATCCATGGGCCCAAACAGTTCTAATTTTGTTTCATCAGTCCACAGAACACTTTTGTGGTTTGTCCACATGACTTTTGGCATACTGCAGTCGAGTCTTCTTATTCTTTGGAGGCAGCAAGGGGGTGCGCCTGGGAGTTCTGGCATGGAGGCCTTCATTACGTAGTGTGCGCCTTATTGTACTTCAGTACCCACATCTGACAAATCTTTTTTCAGTTCCTCAGCAGTCACACGGGGACTTTTCTCCACTTTGCGCTTCAGGTAGCGCACAGCAGTCGAAGTCAGCATCTTCTTTCTGCCACGACCAGGTAGCGTTTCAACAGTGCCCTTTGCCTTGAATTTGCGAATGATGCTTCCTATGGTGTCTCTTGGTATGTTTAACATCTTTGCAATCTTCTTATAGCCATTGCCCTTCCTGTGAAGAGAAATCACCTCTTCTCTTGTCTTCCTGGACCATTCTCTTGACTTCACCATGTTTGTAAACACACCAGTAAATGTCTAGAAGGAGCTGAGTATCACAGTCCTTTTAAATCTGCCTAATTGGTGCTTATTATGCTTGATTGCTGCTCCTTGACATCCACAGGTGTTTTCAATACCTGATCGAAAACACTTGAATGAACCTCTGTTCTTAAAAGTGGTAGTCTTTAAAGGGTTGAATAATTGTGTCAATGAAGAAATCACAAAAAAAACATTTAATACTGTATTACAAAAACAATTGATGTAATTTTAGTTGCATTTGGTTCTTTAAAAAGTCCTTGTAAGATTTCATTCTGAACACAATTACAAATGTACACTAAATTCCCTAAAACCCTTTACAGCATTGGGGGTTTAATAATTTTGAACACAACTGTATATAATACAGATAGTTAGTGGGAGATCGTCAGTGTAGGTTAGATAGTGATATACACTCACCTAAAGAATTATTAGGAACACCATACTAATACGGTGTTGGACCCCCTTTTGCCTTCAGAACTGCCTTAATTCTACGTGGCATTGATTCAACAAGGTGCTGATAGCATTCTTTAGAAATGTTGGCCCATATTGATAGGATAGCATCTTGCAGTTGATGGAGGATTGAGGATGCCATCCAGGGCACAAAGCTCCCGTTCCACCACATCCCAAGATGCTCTATTGGGTTGAGATCTGGTGACTGTGGGGGCCATTTTAGTACAGTGAACTCATTGTCATGTTCAAGAAACCAATTTGAAATGATTCGAGCTTTGTGACATGGTGCATTATCCTGCTGGAAGTAGCCATCAGAGGATGGTACATGTTCTCATTCTGTTTACGCCAAATTCGGACTCTACCATTTGGAATGTCTCAACAGAAATCGAGACTCATCAGACCAGGCAACATTTTTTCCAGTCTTCAACAGTCCAATTTTGGTGAGCTCGTGCCAAATTGTAGCCTCTTTTTCCTATTTGTAGTGGAGATGAGTGGTACCCGGTGGGGTCTTCTGCTGTTGTAGCCCATCCGCCTCAAGGTTGTGCGTGTTTGTGGCTTCACAAATGCTTTGCTGCATACCTTGGTCGTAAACGAGTGGTTATTCAGTCAACGTTGCTCTTCTATCAGCTTGAATCAGTCGGCCCATTCTCCTCTGACCTTTAGCATCCACAAGGCAATTTTTGCCCACAGGACTGCCGCATACTGGATGTTTTTCCCTTTTCACACCATTCTTTGTAAACCCTAGAAATGGTTGTGCGTGAAAATCCCAGTAACTGAGCAGATTGTGAAATACTCAGACCGGCCCGTCTGGCACCAACAACCATGCCACGCTCAAAATTGCTTAAATCACCTTTCTTTCCCATTCTGACATTCAGTTTGGCGTTCAGGAGATTCTCTTGACCAGGACCACACCCCTAAATGCATTGAAGCAACTGCCATGTGATTGGTTGACTAGATAATTGCATTAATGAGAAATAGAACAGGTGTTCCTAATAATTCTTTAGGTGAGTGTAGTGTAGTTGATAGGTTCTGCTGTCCATACAGACATGCTACAGACATACTGCTGTGATATCACAACAATACTTAGTGCACCAATCAGTAATATGTAGTCAGACCTGCTAAAATGTGAAGTTTCATGTATTGCGCATCAATAATTGCTGATTTGCGCAATCGCGAATATATTGGAGCACTCTATCTGCATATAAAGCTATTGTAATGGTCTGCCGTGCCAACCATTTACTCCAGTCTCAGGAAACTTCTAGCAGCTTGAAAAATGTAGCAACAGTGACCCACACCTGTGACACAGTGAGGGGTTGTGTCTGGGAAGGCAGGTATTTTCCTCCCAGCATGTGCGGCTGGGCTGGTTTCCAGCCAGGTGAGGTCAAATACCGGACCGGATTTTAAGTGCTGGTCCGGGTTTTGGCAGCACCTGGCTGTCCTTAAATAGGCAGCTGGGCTCAGCAGAGATGCCTCTGTTTTTTGGAATCTGAGGCTTTGTGCCGTGCTGGAGGGCTGAGAGCCGCATGCTGTGGAAACAGGCCCCCTAAAGCCTGCTGTGGACTACTGGAGGCAGAACTGCCAGCAGGTGTTACATGAACTTTCCATTGTGTGTGAATTAACACCAAGACTGCAAAGTTACAGACGTTTTGAGTTAAGAACTTGTATTTTGCCTCTGTACTGCGCCCGCTTACCCTATCTACCAGAGCGAAATGCCACAGCGCATATTACATTGCCGATTTTCACAATCAAGAAAATAATCGTGAATTCTTGAATTCACGAATGTATGACGAATATTCGCCTAAATATTTGCGAAATATCGCAAATTCAAATATTGCTCCTGCCGCTCATCACTATTCCTATCTCAGCATCAGTTTGTACTTGGTCCAGGGCTTCTGACATGGCATTAAGTAACATATACTGTATAAGCATATTTCATATGGAGCATATGTTTAGTCATACTTTTTATTCATCCTGGAATTTCAGCACTGAAGCACTAAAGATGGTCCTGTTTGTCTTTAAATATAATGTAGTAAATGGAAGGAATAGCAGATGCTGAGAAGCATTCAGCTAATAGCTAGTGTTAAAGATTGGTAAGAAATACGAGATTAGATTCATAATTACTGGCTTCAGTCTGTGGTCAGAAGGATCAAACCAGTCACTGCACATCAGTTCTAACAATGAATTTATGCTATTATGCTTTTCAACTGGAATTAAAAGGACACTGTCACCTATATATCATTTTGCTTACATATATATGTTTATGTTTTTTTGTAGTTGTTTAACCCCTTCTACCCCAGGCCAGTTTTCGCTCTCCTGCCCAGGCCCATTTTTTACAAATCTGACATGTGTCACTTTATGTGGTAATAACTTTGGAACACTTTTACTTATCCAAGCCATTGTGAGACTGTTTTCTCAAGACACATTGTACTTCATATTCATGCGCGGTGCATGTGTCCAGGGTCGGCGTCCCGCAGCTATACAGAGAAAAGGACTGGCACTCGCTGAAGTAGATACTTCTATTTATTGCCACATAGAGGACAGATAAGTAACTTATCTGTCCTCTATGTGGCAATAAATAGAAGTATCTACTTCAGCGAGTGCCGATCCTTTACATTGTACTTGATGACAGTGGTAAATTTGAGTCAATATATTTCCCCTTTACTTATGAAAAAATCCCAAATTTACCAAAAATTTGGAAAAATTAGCAATTTTCCAAATTTAAATTTTTCTGCTTTTAAAACCTGCCCCATATGTCTATTTTATGTTGGCGTCATTTTTAAAATGTCATTATATTTTTTTGGACGTTAGAAGGCTTAGAATTTTAGAAGCAATTCTTAAAATTTTTAAGAAAATTTCCAAAACCCACTTTTTAAACACTTCCTGACCGCCCATTAATTATAAATGTCCTGGGCGGTTGGGGTTATCTCTGATCGGATGTTTCTGAACGTCCTTTCAGAGTTGGCAGCTGCACGCTAATCGTGCAGCTGCCTAGTGGGGATCCCGCTGTCAGTGACAGCAGGGTACCCCAGAGAGAAGGCAGAGACCGTTCCCTGGGTGTCCCTGCCTTCTAGATCACTGTATACACAGCGCTGAAGGAGCGCTGTGTATACAGATCAGGAAGCAATGTGCTGCTTCCTGTCCGGCCTGGTGGTCATGTGACCGCCAGAGGAGTGCAGGAGCTGCCGGGTCTTCCACAGACCTTGATCAGCCCTGCACTGAGGATGTACAGTGCAGAATTATGCTGTACAGCCTCTCTGGGGGGGGTGTATGTCCCCTGTAACTCGGGCTACTATGTCAGACCCGGTTACAGGAGAAATCAATAGTGGAAAAAAAAAATGAAGTTAAATGTCCCCCAGAGGTCTTGTATGACCTTATGGGGGACGCAAAGTGTAAAATTTGAAAAAAAAAAGTTTCCCCCCAAATCTTTCATTTAAAAAATGTTAAAAGTAGAAGATAAAGAATAAAATAGGCAGATTTGGTATCATCGTGTCCGCAACGACCGGCTCTATAATAATATCACATGATCCACCCCATCAGGTGAATGCCATAAAAAAGAAATAATAATCATTGCTCCAAAACAGATTTTTTAGTTATCTCACCTCCCAAAAAACATAACGTTAATCAATCAAAAAGTCGTATGCACTCCAAAATGGTATCAATAAAAACGTCACCTCAACCCGCAAAAAATGAACCCCCACACAAGACCATAGCCATAAAAATAAAACAAATATGGCTCTAAGAAAATTGCAAATCAAAATGTAAAAAAATAAATAAAAAATAGATGTATTTGGTATCGCAGCATCTGTAAATTGGCTCTACAAAAATATCACATGATCTACCCCATCAAGTGAACGGTGTAAAAAAAATAAAAAAATAAATTATGCCTTTTTTTTGTCACCTCACCTCACAAAAAACATAATATCAATCAATCGATCAAATCGTCGTATGTACCCCAAAATGGTAGCAATAAAAACATCACCTTGTCCCGCAAAAAACAAGCCCTCACACAAGACTATAGCCAGAAAAATGAAAAAAAAATGCCTCTAAGAAAATGGCAGCACAGAAACATGATTTTTTTTCTAAGAATGTTTTTATTGTGTAAAACGTAAAAATAAAAAAAAACTAGACATATTTGGTATCGCTGCGTCCATAATGACCGGATCTATAAAAATATCACATGATCTACCCTATCAAGTGAACGGTGTAAAAATAAAAATAAAAAAAATGACACCAAACAGCTTTTTTGTAACTTCACCTCCCAAAAAATGAGATAAAAAGCAACCGGAAAGCCAGATGTACCCCAAAATGCTGCAAAAAAAAACTACAGCTTGTCCCACACAAAATAAGCCCTCATGCATCTCAGTCAACAAGAAAAAAAAAATTATCGGTCTTAAAAACCATGACAGAAAATTCAGTGTTAGAAAATCCAGATGCCGTTCCTTCCCTTCTGAGCCCTGGCGTATCCTCAAATAACAGTTTACAACCACAATTTGTGTTATTGTATTCAGGAGAAAGTGGGTAGCAAATTGTGGGGTGATATTCACCTGTTATCTTTCGTGAAAAAGATAGTTTGGGCCTAAAGCACCATTTTCCTGTAAAAAAAAAAAATTTTTCATTTTCACACCCAATTAGTAAAATTTCTATGAAACACCTGTTGAGTGAAGTGCTCACTACACCCCTTAAAAATTCCTTGGGTGGTGTAGTTTACAAAATGTGGTCAATTTTTTCTGGGGGGGGGGGTTCACTGTGGGGATACCTCAGGGTCTCTTCAAATGCAACATCGTGCCCAAAGACCATTCCAGCAAAATCTGGCCTCCAAAAACCATATGGTGTTCCTTGCCTTCTGTGCCCTGCTGTGTGCCCATACAGCGGTATACGACCACATATGGAGTGTTTCTGCAAACTGCAGAATCAGGGTAATAAATATTGAGGTTTGTTTTGTTGTTAACCCTTGATGTGTTCCAGGAAAAAATTTATTAAAATGGAAAATCGCCCAAAAAAGGGAAAATTTGAAATTTCAACTCTATTTTGCTTTATTTCCTATGGAATACCTAAAGGATGTTAATTAATGAGTATTTTATGAGGCATCACTATCTGTCTTAAAAGCAGAGAGATTCAAATTTAGAAAACAGTGAATTCTTTTAAATTTTTGTTAGCGTTTGGATTTTTTATTTTTAAAAAAAAAGGTAAAACCTATTAACTCAAATTTACCATTAACATGAAGTACAATGTGTCACGAGAACACAATCTCTGAATGGCTTGGATAAGTAAAAGCATTCCAAAGTTATTACCACATAAAGTGACACATCAGATTTGGAAAATTAGGCCTGGTCAGGAAGGGGGCAAATGGCCCGGTCTGGAAGGGGTTAAGGACCAGTTCAGTTATGAAGTCACTTTGTGGGGCGTACATAGTAGAAACCCTCATAAATGACCCCATTTTAAAAACTACACATTTCAAGTTATTCAAAACTGATTTTACAAACTTTGTTAACCATTTAGGTGTTCCACAAGAATTAAAGGAAAATGGAGATGACATTTCTAAATTTCACTTTTTTGGCAGATTTTCCATTTTAATCCATTTTTTTCTGAAACACATCAAGGGTTAACAGCCAAACAAAACTCAATATCTTTTACCCTGATTCTGCAGTTTACAGAAACACCCCACATGTGGTGTTAAACTGTTGTAAGGGCACACAGCAGTGCGCAGAAGTAAAGGAGCGATGCATGGTTTTTACTGTATAGTGTATTACTGTAGTGCAGCGGCGGCATGAAGCGCACGGCGTCATAGCAACCAATGATGCCGTGCGCTCCTGCTCTGAACAGGAGTCCAGGCCGTGTTACCATGGACCGCTCTCGGCAGCAGAACACGGCCGTGTGCATGAGGCCTAAGGCAGATTTTGCTGGACTGGTTTTTAGACACTATGTCCCATTTGAGCCACCCTGGTGCACCCAAGAGTTGAAATTCCAAAAAAGTGATCCCATTTTGGAAACTACGGGATAAGGTGACAGTTTTGTTGATATTTTCGGGGTACATATGATTTTTGATCGCTCTATATTATGTTTATTGTGAGGCAAGGTAACCAAAAAATGGCTGTTCTGTCACAGTTTTTGTTTTTTGCAATGTTCATTTGACAGGTTAGATCATGTGCTATTTTTATAGAGCTGATTGTTACGGATGTGATATCAAATATGTTTACTTTTTTGTTTGTTTGTTTCAGTTTTACATAAAGCATATTCTGAGAGCCATAGTTTTTTTTTTCTTTCTTGGGGAGATTGTCTTATGTAGGGGCTCATATTTTGCGGTATGAGGTGACTGCTTTATTGGTACTATTTTGGGGTGCATATGACTTTTTGATCGTTTGGTATTACACTTTTTGTGATGTCACCACAGCGTGGGGACCCGATGGGATCCCTCACCCGCTGCAAACACCTTCTATGCTGCAGTCAGCACTGACCGTGGAATAGAAAGGATTAATCCACCGGCATTAGCTTTTACAGCGATGCCTGCGGATACAGCAGGGGGCCGGCTATCAGTGACTGCCGGACCCCCGCACTGATCAAGCGGGCACCGAAGCGGTGCCTACCCGATCAGCATGACGTGATATTACGTTGAATGTCGGGAACTCACATGCCACTATGATGTACTATTACGTCATATGACAGGAAAGGGGTTAAAGGGATATTCCAAACCTTTCAGACTCATACCAATGACAAGAACAGCAGGCCTTTTAGCCACAAAATGAATGGACTAGCATTCGCTCTATGTGAGAATGAATGAATCGGCAGTGTGCATGCTCAACCAGCCACTCTGTTCATTTTAGGGACACAGGGCCTCCATTCTCGTGATCCATGGGGTCCCAGTGGTCAGACCCCTACCAGTCTAATAATACACCTTTTAAAGGAGTTTTCTGGGATTTTTTTAACTGATGATCCATCACCTGGATAGGTCATCAGTATCTGATCGGTGGGAGTCCAAAACCCGGGACACCTGCCAATCAGCTGTATGAGAAGGCACCAGTGTTCGCAGTAGCTCCTCGTCCGTCTCTCTGCCCACTGCCCATTCACTTAAATGAGGCTGAGCTGTGCCTAAGCTATGTGACTGGTGAATGTGATGTCACATGGGCTAGGCAAAGCTAGAGGAGTCTACTGCGAGAGGAGGGTAGGTCATCAGTTAAATAACCCCAGAATAGGCAGCTTTGTCAGATCTGCTATTCTGCATGATTTGAGGGTAGCATGGGACAGAAGAGGAGATGTTGAACTCTGGAACATCTGGTTTTCTGTGGTTTGCATCAGTATTTTAATATTTTAATGTGAAATGCTGTTTAAATGCGTCCAGGCAGGACTCCTAGAAAAAGGCAGCGAGTCCTGCTTCCACCATCCACAAACTCACTGGCTTTCTCTTTGACTCCTGGCAGCATTTAACAGCTTATTGCATGAAAATACTGAATGCACTATATATTGTTAACTACGGTATAGAGAACTGTTTACTGTTAAAGAACAGCCATTAACGGTCCAATTATTATGTCCAATTAAATTCAAACCTGGAAAATATTGTAGCATTCTTGATACTCCAGCTTATTCAATTCACCAAGTTCCCACTATGGTGGATATGGAGCTCATTAACATAATAATTTAGGTTCTCTTGCTATCTAAGACAACATCTATGATAAATTCTAAAAGGGAAGAGCATGTTTCTTAAATGTGCGCAGGAATGGACTGGGAATTTAAAGTAGCCCTGGAAAAAAAAAAGTGGCCCCATGTTGACTGACGCTGGGGCCAATACAATTAGATGGAGTAAACTCAAGTAGGTGGGGCCAGCAATACCATAGAGGGCAGCAGAACCAACAGAACCAAATACCAAATTAAGATATGGCAGAGGATCTGAGGAGGTGCCAGCTCTTCTGTCAGCATGCTGCCTGGTCATACAAGAGAATACAGAACCACATACCTCTTACATCCAGTGATGTCTCCTCTGATGTAGATGTTCTGTTTCCTCATCTTCTCCATTCGGTGAAGACCACCATGACAAATACTCTCAGCCATGTCTTGTCTCTGCAGAGTTTGTTACACAGACATCTTAGATGCCTCACTTTTACACCATTTTCCCCACCTTCTCAGTATACTCTCTACACCCTGGAGTCCCAAATGTTTCATCCTGCTACCACCCCAATACTGTCCGCTGAGCTCCCCAGTGCCCCCAAATACTATACCGACAAAAAAAAAAAGCCTCAATACTAATAATAACCTCTAAAATACCCCCGTAATAATGCCCCCTATAGGGCCTCCAGCAATAATAACACTCCCTATTGAACTGCCAGTAAGTAATGGCCCCTATTGTGCCTCCAGTGACTAATGCCCCCTATAGTGTCCTCAGTGATAAATGCATCCTATAATGCTGACAGCAATACCACCTATATGCCCCCAGTGACTAATGCCCTCTTTAGTTCTGCCAACAATGCCCCTATAGTGCCCCCCCCAGTGAGCATTGCCCCTTATAAAGTCCCAGTAATGCTCCCTATAGTGCCTCAACTTATCAATAGCCCCTAAAAGATCCAGGTCCCCTATAGTGCCCCCTGTATGGCTCCAGTAATGTTCCCTATAGTGCCCCAACCTAGCAGTGCCCCATATAGTGCTGCCATTAATGCCAAGTCCAAGTAAAAAAAAAAACACCTGAGACCTGTTCCCCACTACCCTCTGCGATACAGGCCGCTGACCTCTTTGGGCTTGTGGCCTGAGCTGCCTGCATCTCGGTTTAGGCGATCATGATGACGGCATTGAGCCGTGTGCGTCCCAGCGTAGGAGGTCAGGTTGACATCATTGTACCACCTGGGACCCTGTGCTAACATACTACTTCATAGGCCTATGAAAGTAAACAGCGGGCCAGGGAACCATTGGCTCCCAGGCCCCACTGCATCGCTGTCCAGTGTCTAAATGCATGCAATCTAGATTGTAAAAGTGGTGTAATGTAATTACAACTTCCTCTACCATTTGGATGGGATGAAAAGCTGTACTTACACTGTACGCCTGCTACAATCTAGACGGCGTTGACAAGTGAACAAGCTGATTAGCAGGGATGCTGGGTCTTGGAGCCCTAATGACTTGATATTGATGACCTATCTTGAAAATAGGTCTTCCATATCACAAAACTTAACAACCTCTTTAAATACAATAACTCACAGGTGGCACAAATGTCACATAATAATGCCCACTTTGTTCCCTCAACAAAGTAGTATTTGCCTCTCTATGTGACCCTACACAGTAAATATTCCCCTTTTTGTGCCTCCCACAAAGTAGCACTTGACCTTTTTTGCCCTTTACAGTAATAATTATTTTGGTTAATCTTGATTACTTCTGGTTTGTCTTCCCCAACAGTTTTTCTCCGGCCTGCTGCTGAAGATGGTCATCTTTCTCCTGATCAAAGCAGCAGGATAACAACCGGATCCAATGTGAACTGGTGAGTCCATCCAGACACGACTCATCAGACTGACATTAGGTAGGCAGCACTGGTCTGCAGAACATCCAGTTAATGTGTCTTGCACTGCTCTTCACTGAGATATTGACTGATGTGGACAGGGGAGATGGATAAAGAGACACTGGGGGGATTCCTGCACTCTTCCTGAATCCTGACCCTGATCTTCCTGTAACACAGCAGGAGGGAGAGGTGGTAGGGAAGGCTCATACTGGTCATAAAAGTAGTCACCGACAGCTATCTCTCTTGATCCACTGATTAAACCTTTGATATGTATCACTATGAGACACTAAACTTTTTCTTTAAAGTACAGGCACTTGTGTGGATCCAAACCACTATCCACATTAGTGTCTTTTGTTACCATGTAGTTCTATAGGAGTCCTCATTTATTTCCCCATTAAAAAAGTTATCGAGTTATAGAGTAGTATCAGTCATTATTTTCTTTAATCTTTGGCTATGTAGCATTGCAGCTACAAATGATACTATACGACAGTCCAATTACCTTATTACACTCTGCATTTTCCCAGCTCATTGATGTGGCTGTTTGCATTCCTCTATAGCAGTAGTAGTAGTAGTAGTAGTTGCTTTGTCAAGTCACTTGTGAAGTCAACATGCAAAGAAAAGACCTTGAGAATTGGGTGTACTGCTTAGATAATCAGAACGTGAAAGTAGGAGAAATATGTCTGTCTGTCTGTCTGTACTGGTTAGCATCTAACACAACCTGTCCAATAGATACGCATGGGGAGTGTTAGCAGTCTCGTCTGATACCACAGAAGCATCACTGTGCGCAAATTCCTGAAAAAGCTAATGCTGGCTATCAGGGCTATATTTATAGCTGGTGCCTTCCTAGGCACCAAGTCTAAATCCTCCCTGTCAGGGCCCAAATTGACAGAAGGTGCGGTCAACTCAAATAAGTGGGACTAAAATGTAGATGGGGCCAGCAATACCGCAGAGGGGCAGTATATTCTGCTACCCCTTGGTATCTGGTTTTGCAGCAGAACCAAATACCATAGTGCAGCACAATATACTGCCCCAGCAGCAGCGAATACCACAGGGCAGCACAATATACTACCCCAGCAGAATGAAATACCACAGCGCAGCACAATATACTGCCCCAGCAGAACCAAATACTACAGCGCAGCACAATATACTGCCCCAGCAGAACCAAATACCACAGTGCAGCACAATATACTGCCTCAGCAGAACCAAATACCACAGCGCAGCACAATATACTGCCCCAGCAGAACCAAATACCACAGCACAATATGCTACCCCAGCAGAACCAAATACCACAGCACAATATGCTACCCCAGCAGAACCAAATACCACAGTGCAGCACAATATACTGCCCCAGCAGAACCAAACACCACAGCGCACCACAATATGCTGCCCCAGCAGAACCAAACACCACAGCGCAGCACAATATACTACCCCAGCAGCACCTAATACCACAGCACAGTATGCTACCCCAGCAGAACCAAATACCACAGCGCAGCACAATATACTGCCCCAGCAGAACCAAACACCACAGCGCAGCACAATATACTACCCAGCAGCACCTAATACCACAGCACAGTATGCTACCCCAGCAGAACCAAATACCACAGCGCAGCACAATATACTGACCCAGCAGAACCAAATACCACAGCGCAGCACAATATACTACCCCAGCAGCACCTAATACCACATCACAGTATGCTACCCCAGCAGAACCAAATACCACAGCGCAGCACAATATACTGACCCAGCAGAACCAAATACCACAGCGCAGCACAATATACTGACCCAGCAGAACCAGATACCACAGTGCAGCACAATATACTACCCCAGCAGAACCAAATACAACAGCGCAGCACAATATACTGACCCAGCAGAACCAAATACCACAGCGCAGCACAATATACTACCCCAGCAGAACCAAATACCACAGCGCAGCACAATATACTGCACAGCAGAACTTCTTGTTGCACTATGGTATTTGGTTCTGCTGGGGCAGTATTTTGTTCTGCACTGTGGTATTTGGTTCTGCTGGGGCAGTATATTGTGCTACACTTTGGTAATTGGTTCTGTTCCAGAACCAAAAACCACAGTGCAAGACAAAATACTGCCCAGCAGAACCAAATACCACAATGCACGACATTATACTGCCCCAGCAGCATAAAATACCTCCCCAGAAACTGTCCTTTTGTAGTGGCCGGTGCCAGCTGCCACATTCTCTCCTCTTCCTACTCCAGTTGTCTCTAATTATTTATATATATTATATAGAGGAGGGGGCTAAAGAGGTGAGACTCAGGTCACAGCAGCAAGCCAGTTCTACCAACAGCATACTGCCTGCCAGCACTACCAAACATACAGGAGAATACAGCACTATATACCACTTACATCCCGTGACATCTCCTCTGATGTAGATGTTCTCTTTCCTCATTTTCTCCATGTGGCCCAGACCGCCATTAAAAATTATTTCACTTGTGTCTCATTTCTGCAGAGTTTGTTACACAGACATGTTAGATTCTTCACTATTCCATTATCCTCTCCACCTTCTTGAAACAAACTCCCCAACGTGGTGACCCAACAGTGTCACCCTTCTGCTACCCCCAATAATGTGCCCGCTGTGCTCCCCAATGGCCACAAATACTATACAACAGAAGTAATAGTGCCTCCAAAAGTAATAATGCCCCCTAAATACCACCATTAATATATAGTAGTTAATCCAGAGGAACTTAACCCCATGTGATGCATGCCCTGTAGTACATGGGTGCATAACATAAACACTTATCCTTAAAGGGACACTGACAGGCCCAATAAGCATATTTAGGTATATATATGACAGTACAGGTCTTATAAAGTGTACTAAAATCATCTAAGTATCCCCCCTGTCCACCTTATAAATACAGTAAACTGAAGTTTTATAACCTGCTTGAATCGTCTTCAATCTGCCCAAGGGGCGGCATTTCATCTCCACTTGCGCCCAGCCAGCCTCCCCCAACTGCCGTTTTGAAGCGCCGCCCAGCTCATCAATATTCACTTCGCTGGGCGGCTACTACTGTCCCCGACTTCACAAGATCCGGCGCATGCCCAATACAATCCTATGGGCATCGGCCTCCGTCTCATCTTCAGTGCATGCGCCCGGCACCCTCACTGGCCGGGATCACATAGCGCCTGCGTACAGTCTGCATCTTAGAGGCCACTTCAGCCTCTGCATTATGCGCATGCGCCGGGCACTGTTCAGCGCAGCGCTTCAGAGCGGGGACAGTAGTAGCCGCCCAGCTAAGTGAATATTGATGAGCTGGGCGGCGCTTCAAAACGGCAGTTGGGGCGAGGCTGGCTGGGCGCAAGTGGAGATGAAACGCCGCCCCTTGGGCAGATTGAAGACTATTCAAGCAGGTTATAAAACTTCAGTTTACTGTATTTATAAGGTGGACAGGGGGGATACTTAGATGATTCTAATACACTTTATAAGACCTGTACTGTCATATATATATACCTAAATATGCTTATTGGGCCTGTCAGTGTCCCTTTAAGAATGCACCCATGTACTGCAGGGCCTGTATATTATTGTCACTGTATGAGTTACATAAGGTATTGGAGGTTGTAATTATCTGTAGTGCTATATATGAGTGAGATATGAGGTACTTCTCAGTTATAATGTGGCACTTTTCTGAGGTATAAGAATCAATGAGGCACGAGAGACTACTTCTGAGTAAAAAAAAAAGGACTGGGAGGCACATGGGAAGAATCTCCTTTTACCCACTCCATTCAAGACTCAATAGAGGGCTTCTTTTGCAGTTCTTCTCCATGCTGTCATAGGTCCTGTCAGATGCACCTTCTTAATGTGGGAGCTACACCATTCTCTGTGCAGTGCAGTTCAGTTACTAGATGGTGCATGACCTGTGATGAAGATGATGTTATCACAGGTCCTGGCAATTGCATATTCCTAATCTGGGAACTACATAATTCTCTGTGCAGTGTCTACTAGATGATGCAGGACTTGTGATGACCTCATCACAGGTCCTTTAGCTTTCTGAGTCTTCACACAGCACTGATGACAAGGACTCTGGATAGGAGCTGCGGGTCCCCCTCCTCAAGGAGCCCCAAAACAGCTGCGTGGTCTGCCTTCATTCGAGGTACACCACTTGGAGGCACCATCCACAATTCAACATGCAGTAGGTGTATATAATATAGTGACAAGTTCCCTTTAAAATTATGCCAAATTATAAGACGACATATAATTAGGCTCATTGTCCTGGTCTGGGAGAACAGATAAGTTCTTTTCTTTTGCTATACTACAATATATTTGGATCATCAGCTGCGGGTCCCCCCTCCTCAAGGGGACCCATAGCAGCTGCGTGGTCTGCTTCCATTGGTGGTATGCCACTGGGTGGCACCATCCACAATTTGACATGCAATAGGTGTATATATTGAATATAGTGACAAGTTCCCTTTAAAATTCTGCCAAATGATAAGACAAAATAATTATGTTCATTGTTTTAGGATGGGAGAATAGGTAGGCTCTTTTCTTTTACTATACTACAATATATAGTTATTGAACTCCTTTTAAATAGCAAGTATCTTTTCCCATGTTTACCCTCGCTTCCCCACATTTTTATATTTTGACCTTTGAAGCCTGTGAAAAGCATTCATTTTTCCACCTTATACCAAACACTGTGACAATTTTCATTCATGATATTACATTCAAATCTGGTGATGAGCCTCAAGACTAATGTTTTTCTTTCAAAGACCGCCAAACACTGTGTCCTTGACTAAAAGCACAAATAAATGATAAAATATGTGGAGACACAGATTTATGCATTCCAGTTTCTGTTGTATTGTTATAACCTAATTCATGCTGTTGCTCTATAGCAAATAAATATAAAATCCATCTTTACTTTCTTTTTACTTCTTAGTAATCAATGCCATCCGAAAGACCAATAAAGAATTTTCAAGAGGAAAGGTTTTTCTTGCTCTCACTACTAGAATTTCTCTGTTAAAATTTGGAAGTGACAATATACTATTCTTCTACTAAGAATTGTTTTTGTAACAGCAGTATACAATGTAAGTTGCTGTCTTGCCTACTATATAAGGCTGTATACATGGTACATGGACTTTCCCCTGAGTCTTGTTAGGACTGTTCCTGCTTATACATGCCCCAAATAGTATTGCACAGTGTGCTTTATTATTGTGTGTTCTCTTAATAGATTTCCCTTTTGTCACAGGTATTGAGAAGGGGGCCAATTATGGGTTACTTGTTCTTTTTTTTCTTTTGTTGTAAGGCATGGTGGCTCTCTGATGCTTTTGGACTTTCCTATCCAACATGGCACTGGAGAAGTTCAGCCCCTGGTGCCATGATTGGTGAGGAGCAGTAGTGTAGCATTGGGGGAGGGGGCAGAATTGCTGTTGCCCCAGGAGCCAAACTGCCAGGGGTGCTCAGCAGCCTGACTTGACTTTACATTAACTGCACTGATGATGCGAACAATGCATCATTAGTGCAGTTCCGAGTCTTAGAAAGCTAAAGGACCTGTGATAAAGTTATCACAGGTCCTGCCCTGTGTAAGAGTAAAGGAACTGCACTGACAATGGTGTAGTTCCTAGGTTTGGAGGATGCAGCTGCAGGACCTGTGATGACATCATCAAAGGTCCTTCACCCACTGAGTATAGAATAACTGCAGGGTTGAGACGAGAAAGGAGTGAGTAAAAGAAGGTCCTCCCATTTTCTCTCCATGTGCCCTAACCCTAATATTAACAGTAACACTAATATTAACCCCTGAACCTAATACTAACCCTAACAGTAACCCTAACCCTAATAGTAATCTCAACCCTAACTACAACCCCAATACCTCATGTACCTCGCACAGTAAATATAATGTATAAGTTTCCACATATATCTGTACCCACTGCATCTATACCTCGTAACTGACATATAGCATATACAACAGTGTACTAATACATCAGGTAATAGATATAATAGATGGAGTGGGTACAGATATATAGTATATACAGCAGTGTACTGATATGTTGGGTATGAAGTATAATAGATGCAGTGTCTACAGATATATAGTATGTACAGCAGTGTACTGATATAGTTGTACCCACTGCATCAGTTGAAACAAAGTATCGGGTCCAGCACTTGGGCCTTGGATAAAACCATAGATTACATATCTTAAAACAAAGTCCAAAATGGCACACAGCAAGACATCTCCCCACACCAGTCAACACGGACTGGTCAACGATTGCCGACGGCAGATCGTGCTGTCTAATCATGATCTGCTGCCAGAAAATAATGATTTTGTATGGAGACGAACAATGGCATTAGTGATTACTCCTTCCTATACTGTGGAGGAGGTCTCATCCACTAATGAGCAGGCGATTGCCGTGAAGGAACGCTTCCTTCCCAACAATCGCCTGCAAAATTCTTTAATGTAATACAGCACTAAGAGTCCTCAAAATCTGATAGCTAAGCCCGATTAAGACCATTGACCTCAGCTGATAAAGGGAGTTTACAATTCAGGCAACTTCTCCTATTACCTCAATATACCCTACTACATTGAATGGATTTAGATATTCAGGGTTGGTTACTGTATATTGCTCACAAAGCCCCTAAAAGGAGTGCAGGGAGGTGGGTGGTCTGAAGAGGGCATCTTAACCTATGGCCATCTACAACAATGTGTACCACAGATCTGTAGCCCACAAACTTTGACTCAAGATGTAGACTCACCACAGTCTCCAAGTACCTGGAATTTACATCAAAATTAACATTTTTGAAATTTCTGATGAGGGAAAGATCACACGTACAACCACATAGGAGCTTCTCTGCTCTTCAGAAGCAGCGTAGAAACTCAGGGGCTCAGCTAGCTCTGGCATGCCCCCATTACCTGTGAGCTATATTCTTTATCTCTGTTACTAGAGATGGATCTAGCCTGACAACAGGCAGTGGACAGCAAGTTTTAGGCGGAAGTGAAAGCCCTAGTGGCCATGACTTTACAGCTTTTTTTCAGGTGGATGCAGGCAGATTTTTTAAATGAAGTGATTTAGAAATTTGCTAATTACACCATTCTCTATTAAGTTGTGTGAAAAGTACAGTGTCTGCTGGAACAGTGAATCCTAAATAAGTAGGGTTTCCTATTTATTTTACTGACGCTATTACAAAGCAAACGACCCATTCTCCAATATTCTACAGATGTGCTTTGTTTATACAGTCCTGATCAAAAGTTTAAGACCACTTGAAAAATTGTAAAAAATCATATTTAGCATGGCTGGATCTTAACAAGGTTCCAAGTAGAGCTTCAACATGCAACAAGAAGAAATAGGAGTGAGACAAAACATTTTTTGAGCATTCAATTTAATGAAAACAACGAATAAACTGAAACAGGCTGTTTTTCAGCTGATCAAAAGTTTAGGACCACACCTCCAAAAAAAAAAACTAACACCCCCCCCCAAAACAGAAATCCAACTTCCAAACATGAACTCAGTAATGAGTAGCTCCTCCGTTATTGTTTATCACTTCCAAAATTTTCCATGAGGTGAGAGGGAACAAGTAGTGAAGACGGCTGCACGAAGGCCATCTACTGTCTGGAACTGTTGTCCATTTTTGTAAACTTCCCTTGCCATCCATCCCCAAAGGTTCTCCATTGGATTTAGATCAGGGGAACACGCAGGATGGGCCAAAAGAGTGATGTTATTCTCCTGGAAGAAGTCCCTTGTCCTGGAAGAAGTCCCTTGTCCTGCGGGCGTTGTCCTCTTAAAAAAAGTCGTTACCACACAGACGAGGGCCCTCAGTCATAAGGAATGCTCTCTGCAACATCTGGACATAGCCAGCGGCTGTTTGACGCCCCTGCACTTCCTGAAGCTCCATTGTTCCACTGAAGGAAAAAGCACCCCAGACCATTATGGCGCCCCCTCCACTGTGGCGTGTAGAAAACATCTTAGGTGGGATCTGCTTGTCATGCCAGTAACGTTGGAAACCATCAGGACCATCAAGGTTAAATTGTTTCTCATCAGAGAATAAAACTTTCTTCCACCTTTGCATGTCCCATTTTGGTGCTCTTTTGCAAAGTCCAAACAAGCAGTTCTGTGGCGTTCAAGGAGACGAGGTCTTTGAAAGACGTTTTTTGTTTTTGAAGCCCTTCAGTCTCAGAGATGCCGTCTGATGGTTATGGGGCTGCAGTCAGCACCAGTAAGGGCCTTAATTTGGGTCGAGGATAGTCCAGTGTCTTGACGGACAGCCAATTGGATCCTCCGGCTCAGTGCTGATGACATTTTTTTGGGTCTTCCACTTGACTTTTTTGTTCCATAACCCTCAGGATCATTTAAGAAATTCCAAATGACTGTCTTACTGTGTCCCACCTCAGCAGCGATGGCGCACTGTGAGAGACCCTGCTTATGCAGTTCAACAACCCGACCACGTTCAAAAAGGGAGAGTTTTTTTGCCTTTGCCATCACAACGTGTGACTACCTGACAGAGAATGACAATGAATCCACATCTTTGCACAGATTTGGCCTTTTAAAGGCATGTGGTCCTAAAATTTGGATCAGCTGAAAAACAGCCGGTTTCAGTTTAATCGTTATTTTCAATTAATTGAATGCTCAAAAAATGTTTTGTCTCACTCTCATTTCTTCTTGTTGCATGTTGAAGCTCTACTTGCAACATTGTTAAGATCCAGACATGCTAAATATGATTTTTTTTCCATTTTTCAAGTGGTCTTAAACTTTTGATCAGGACTGTATATACACTGAACAAAAATATAAATGCAACACTTTCGGTTTTGCTCCCATTTTGCATGAGCTGAACTCAAAATTCTGAAACATTTTCTACATACACAAAAGACCCATTACTCTCAAATATTGTTCACAAATCTGTCTAAATCTGTGTTAGTGAGCACTTCTCCTTTGCCGAGATAATCCATCCCACCTCACAGGTGTGGCATATCAAGGTGCTGATTAGACAGCATGAATATTGCACAGGTGTGCCTTAGACTGCCCACAATAAAAGGCCACTCTGAAATATGCAGTTTGATCACACAGAACAATGCCACAGATGTCGCAACGTTTGAGGGTGCATGCAATTGGCATGCTGACTGCAGGAATGTCTACCAGAGCTGTTGCCTGTGCAATGAATGTTCATTTCTCTACCATAAGCCGTCTCCAAAGGCGTTTCTGAGAATTTGGCAGTACATGGAAAGGGACCTAGAAATTTTAATAAACAGCAAACTAAGCAGTAAAAAACAATGTCAGGCAGCTGCTGCCAAGGCCAATAAGATAATGGGTTGCATCAAAAGGCGCATAGATGCCTGTGATGAGAACATAGTCCTACCACTTTACAAATCACTAGTCAGACCACACATGGAGTACTGTGTACAGTTCTGGGCTCCTGTGAACAAGGCACACATAGCAGAGCTGGAAAGGGTTCAGAGGAGGGCAACTAAAGTAATAACTGGAATGGGGCAATTACAGAGATCTCTCCCATCATCTGTTTATCCCCAGGACTGTGACTGTGACGAGGGGACACCCTCTGCGTCTGGAGGAAAGAAGGTTTGTACACAAACATAGAAAAGGATTCTTTACAGTAAGAGTAGTGAGACAATGGAACTCTCTGCCTGAGGAGGTGGTGATGGTGAGTACAATAAAAGAATTCAAGAGGGGCCTGGATGTATTTCTGGAGTGTAATAATATTACAGGCTATAGCTACTAGAGATGGGTTGTTGATCCAGGGAGTTATTCTGGTTGCCTTATTGAAGTCGGGAAGGAATTTTCCCCCCTTAAGTGGGGAAAATTGGATTCTACCTCACAGGTTTTTTTTTTGCCTTCCTCTGCATCAACTTGCAGGATAATAGGCCGAACTTGATGGACAAATATCTTTTTTCGGCCTTATATACTATGTTACTATGTTACATCCAACCGGCCTCACAACTGCAGACCACGTATAACCACACCATCCCAGGACCTCCACATCCAGCATGTTCACCTACATGATCGTCTGGGACCAGCCACCCAGACAGCTGCAGCAACAATCGGTTTGCATAACCAAAGAATTTCTGCACAAACTGTCAGAAACCGTCTTAAGGAAGCTCATCTGCATGCTCGTCGTCCTCATCGGGGTCTGGACCTGACTGCAGTTCGTCGTCGTAACCGACTTGAGTGGGCAAATGCTCACATTCGATGGCGTCTGGCACATTGGAGAGGCGTTCTGTTCACGGATGAGTCCCGGTTTTCACTGTTCAGGGCAGATGGCAGACAGCGTGTGTGGCGTTGTGTGGGTGAGCGGTTTGCCGACGTCAACGTTGTGGATCGAGTGGACCATGGTGGCGGTGGGGTTATGGTATGGGCAGGCGTATGTTATGGACAACGAACACAGGTGCATTTTATTGATGGCATTTTGAATGCACGGAGATACAGTGACGAGATCCTGAGGCCCATTGTTGTGCCATTCATCCACGACCATCACCTCATGTTGCAGCATGATAATGCATGGCCCCATATTGCAAGGATCTGTACACAATTCCTAGAAGCTGAAAACATCCCAGTTCTTGCATGGCCAGCATACTCACCGGACATGTCACCCATTGAGCATGTTTGGGATGCTCTGGATCGGCGTATACGACAACATGTTCCAGTTCCTGCCAATATTCTGCAACTTCGCACAGCTATTGAAGAGGAGTGGACCAACATTCCACAGGCCACAATCAACAACCTGATCTACTGTATGCAACGGAGATGTGTTGCACTGCGTGAGGCAAATGGTGGCCACACCAGATACTGACTGGTTTTCTGCCCCACCCCCCAGTAAGGCAAAACTGTGTATATATCAGAGTGGCCTTTCTTGTGGGCAGTCTAAGGCACACCTGTGCAATACTCATGCTGTCTAATCAGCACCTTGATATGCCACACCTGTGAGGTGGGATGGATTATCTCGGCAAAGGAGAAGTGCTAAATAACACAGATTTAGACAGATTTGTGAACAATATTTGAGAGTAATGGGTCTTTTGTGTATGTAGAAAATGTTTCAGATCTTTGATTTCAGCTCATGCAGAATGGGAGCAAAACCAAAAGGGTTGAGTTTATATTTTTGTTCATTGTATATTTATTTTAAAATATCTGTAAGGCTACATGCACACGACCGTAGGTGTTTTGCGGTCCGCAAATTGCGGATCCGCAAAAAAACAACAGATAACATCCGTATGCCATCTGTTTTTTTTGCGCATCCATTGTAACAATGCCTAAAAACGGACAAGAATAGGACATCATTTTTTGCGGGGCTACGGAACAGACATACTGATGCGAACAGCACACAGTGTGCTGTCCGCATTTTTTGCGGACCCATTGAAATGAATGGGTTCACATCCTATCCGCAAAAAAAACTGAACGGACACGGAAATAAACAACGTTCGTGTGCATGTAGCCTAAAACACATAGGGGTATATTGTTTTGCATGCTTTTTGTAGGGACGTAATGATGAGCAATATGTAATTATTCTCACGCCCAACTTCCTTCAATTAATTATTTCTGTCTTTGTGCTATAATTATAAATGTACTTGAACTGCTTTCCTTGTCTTCTCCCGAAAATCTTTGACGTTTGAAGACGTGCCAAAAAGTGAATTTCTCTTTACACTCCAGCTAGTGCTGATAGGAAGTTATGACTGTCATATATATATTTCCCTTTATTCTGTAAGTGAACATGTTATAAATTGTTTGTTTTATGATTCAATAAATAAAAAGACCATTGTAGAGAAAAGAAAAGGAACCTGTCTTGTGGAGTTTGCTGCCTTTATAGAGGAGGGGAAGCTGAGCCCCTTCTAACCAGGACAGCTGTCAATCATTGACTATTCCCCAGACTGCTAAACCCTTAGTGAGCAGGGATTTGCTGTAAATCAATAAATTACAAGGTATCCAAAATCTTTAGCCTCAAAATGATATATCGGTCTGCCCCTTAACATGCTGCCTGCAGATAGGGCACCCTGTACAGCATGACAGATATATTATTCTATATGACAAGCTCTGCAGATGTATTCTAGCTAAGACAATTATTATTCAGTAATGCATTGTACATCAGCCTGTTTCTGAATACAGTTGACACAGGACTGTACAGGATTAGAAAAAAACTGTCTACTTTTTTCTTTTAATCCAAAAACAGCACAGTTCTGGTTCATCGCCTATGTCTGGTATGGTAGCTAATCCCCAGTAGAGACCATAGCATCTAATCGGGTTTGTCAAAAGGCATAATAGGGGGACTCTTAGGCTGGGTTCAGACCTGAGCGTCTTTGATATGCGCGTTTAACGCGCGTTTTTGACGAGCGTTTTTTGCAATAGTAAACGCGCGTTTGACGCGCGTTTGTGTGATTGACTGCAATGTCCTATGGCCACAAACGCGCGTCAAAACGCCCCAAAGAAGCTCAAGTACTTGTTTGAGCGTAGGGCGTTTTACAGCGCGTTTTTCAGCGCTGTAAAACGCTCAAGTGAGAACCAGGGCTATAGGGAAGCATTGGTTTTCATGTGTTGAGCGTTTTACAGCGCGTTTGAACGCGCTGTAAAACGTTCAAGTGTGAACCCAGCCTAAGCGTTATGCTGAAAGCCATAGTACGCTGCAATACTTCTGTATTGCAGTGTATTATATCAGCAATCAGAAGATTGCATGGTCAAGTCCCCTAACTCAGACTAAAAGAAGTTTAAAAAAATCAATACAAATAAAAAATTCACAAAAATACAATTTCCGCACTAAAAAAATGTTTTATTATGCAAAAAAAAAATAAAAACACACAACTGGTATCTCCACGTCTGTAATGACCCATGCTATAAATCAGTTTTTAGTCACTTTGCCTAAAAAGCAATCAAAATGTCATATGTACCTCAGAATAAAACCATCACACAGTTTGGTTGATGGAAACATTAAAAAAAGTTATGGCTCTCAGAATATGACACCAAACAATTTGACAAAAAGTGCTTGATAAGAACTACATACATTTGGTATTTATGTTAAGTTACTGGCCTGTAGAATAAAGGTAATATTTTATTTATACTGCTAGGTGAATGGTGCAAAAATTGAAAAGTCAATAAACAATGCCTGGTTATTATTTTTTTACATCCTCCCCCAGAAAGAGTTAATAAAATTTAGTCATGAAGTTATATGTGTCCCAAAGTGATGGTATTGAAATATACAGATCATTCTGGCAAGAAAAAAAATCTTCATTTATTTACTTGCTTATATAGCGCCAACATTTTCGACAGCGCTTTTCAGACATCACTCACTGTCTATAATGGAGCTCACAACCTAAGTTCCCTATCAGTATGTCTTTGGAGTATGGGAGGAAACCCACACAAACATAGGGAGAACATACAAACTCCATGTGGTACAAAAAAATACCCCCTTATAAGTCTGCCAGTACAAAAAGTACCTCCTTACTATATATGCCAGTACAAAAATACCTCCTTTAATGCATGCCAGACCAAAAAATACCCCTTATATGTGTCAGTACAAAAAATGCCCCATTATGTTCGAGCTACGAATCCCCTGCTTTTCTTCACACAGCCATAAAGTTGACTGATAGAATTCCCTATCCCTGCAGCCACCACTAGGGGAGGCTCACTGCATTCTTACATTGTTATACCCATTAGATTGACCTAAATCTGGATGCAAAATAGCTGTAAAAATCTAAGCAAAGCAAAGTTTAACGTAATTCTGTGGGGGCAAGTGGCATAATAGTAAAGTCCCTGAGGGCAGTGCTCTCTGTATGTGCCTGATGGCCACCCTGATAGGGATTATTTCCATTCAACTGTTTGGAAAAGCGGAGTAACTGTTCCTAGGGGGGAGCTTGACAGCTTTCTTCTTATAAGAAAGAACTGAATACATTTTTAATATGAAGAAAGAGAACATCTCAAGGACATATGTGGGGACATTTATCAAGACTGGCGTTTACATCTCCTGTCTTGATTCCTCCAGCGCAGCCGGAAGATGCAGATGCGCAGGCCTCTCATAGATTTGGTGCCTCCTCCCACTGGCCATGCGACAGACTAAAATCTACGGCAACCTCATAGCCCAGGAATCCGCAACCTTCAGCACTCCAGCTGCTGTGAAACTACAACTCCCAGCACGCAAACATGCTCAGCTGTTCTCACAACTCCCATAGAAGTGAATGGAGCATTTTGGGAGTTGTAGTTTCAGAACATCTGGAGTGCCGGAGGTTGCCCATCCCTGTCCTAGCCTGTCCTAAAATTCTGTCTTAATTCACGACAGAAAACTGGCGTCAATGCAGATAAATGTGCTGCACCCTCCCACCATGCCCCTTTTTTGACCACTTGGCTTGCACCAAAATTTGCGACTTTTTAACGCCACAATAGTGGTGTAAATACCATAATAAATTTACACCCCCCATAGTTCTTTTGATTTAATTTAGGGGGTAAAGTAGAGGTCATTTTCCGGTTATGAAACTAAGCAAATTTCTTCCTCTTTTTATCTTGTGGTTCACTGATTTTATTAGCATAAAAATTTCCAATTATTAGTCTAATTTAGCATATAGCTAAACTGTGATTTCTTGTATATTATGTCACCGGTGGAAAACTCTAGACTATAACTCTTCTCATTAATGATGTTAAATTAAACCTTCATGGTAATATTAATTTGTATAATATGAGAAAAGGTTTAAAAAAATAAGCAATAGGGGAATAAATAACTCCTAATGTTGATTATGATGTGCATCATGGTTTATGACTCTACTTTTAGGTGTCAAGCAAGGGCATAATGTCAAGGCTGCCATCTAGAGGATGAAATGGGTATCACTCACATAGCTCATTAAGGTACAGTGTGTTGAGCGCTGAGCATTAACATCAATCCTATAAAAGGTTACAGGAGAGAAGATAAATCTTCATTCAAAGGATAATAGGAAAAAAAACATGGTCAGCTCATGGGACTCCAGATCTCTTACATTGGAAGTCAGCAGCATCAATGAAACCCTGGAGCTTTAAAAGGGTTATGCCATGATAGTTGTAAAAAATGAAAACCAGACACCGTATAGTACATGCCAATCTCTTTCTAATAAAGCTAGAACCAGCCCTGTACCTCAGTGAAAAACGGACTTCAAAAAATAGAACATGTTTTATTTTGTCCGTTTTTCACTGACAGACTGCACCCATACCATTTAATGGGTTCGTTTTTAATGTCCGTTTCTCAGAAAGGTATCGTGTGCATGTAGCCTTAGATCCGCAGCAACTCTTAATGCAGAGGAGGAGCGAGTTGAGGAGAGCGATTCTTCTCCCCATCCTCTGCACTACAGCACTAGATGTTCAGCTGATTGGTGGAGGTGGAGCAGCAGTTCCGCCATGCACCAATCAGCTTCGTCTGCCACTGTCTGACGCGGTAAAGAGGAAGAAGCAGACTTTACCACCAGAGCCCGCCCAGCATCTGTATATTACATCTTGGAGGCCTGACTAAAGGGGTGAGTCGACATCACCATGTGTATCTGTAACTGTGAGCAAGCAGGGTCCAAGAGCACTAGAAGTGATAAAGTGGAGTGACAGTCTGACAGTGTATTAAAAGTGACTACAACCCCCCTCATCTTTAACAATGCACCTATTTACTGCAGTCAGCCCTGCAGTACATGGGTGCATTCTTAAGGATGAGGGGGTTATAGTCACATATAATGTACTGTCCAGTGACTGTCCTAAGGCCTCTTTCACACGGGTGTTACGGATTGGGGCCGGATAGGATGCGGGTGCGTGGCAGGCAAATCGTGCGAGTGAGCACACAATTTCAGTCAGTTTTGACTGCGATTGCGTTGCGTGGTTCAGTTTTTTTCCGCGCGAGTGCAATGCGTTTTGCACGCGCATGAGAAAAAACTGAATGTGGTACCCAGACCCGAACTTCTTCACTGAAGTTCAGGTTTGGGTTCAAGGTTGTGTAGATTGTATTATTTTCCCTTATAACATGGTTATAAGGGAAAATAATAGCATTCTGAATATAGAATGCTTAGTAGGTGGTCAATTGACAGTGACGTCACTGAGCTCATCACATGGTCCAATCACATGGTCCATCACCATGGTGATGGACCATGTGATTGGACCATGTGATGTGACGTCACCACAGGTCCTTTAGCCGGCAGCTAATGATTAAAGAATTAAGAAGAGATCGGCAACTACGCGATCAAGAGGAGGAGGTGAGTTAATTTTTTTTTTTTTTTAATCCCTCAATCCACATTTTAATAAGCATTCTGTATTCAGAATGCTATTATTTTCCCTTTTAACAATGTTATAAGGGAAAATAATAAAGATCGGGTCCCCATCCCGATAGTCACCTAGCAACCACTTGCTTGCGGATGCTTGTGATTTTCACGCAGCCCCATTCATTTCTATGGGGCCTGCGTTGCGTGAAAAACGCACAATATAGAGCATGCTGCGATTTTCACGCTACGCACAAGTGATGCGGGAAAATAACCGCTCATGTGCACAGCCCCATAGAAATGAATGGGTCCAGATTCAGTGCGGGTGCAATGCGTTCACCTCACGCATTGCACCCGCGTAGAAAACTCCCCCGTCTGAAAGAGGCCTAAGTGTTTATATTAGTGTAGTTTGCCGTGACACGTCAGCCGTGCATGCAGTTGCCTGGGGCAACGTGTTGTTTCGGCATGTGTGTGTGTCCTGCTCCCATTCCCCGGTGTCCTGGTCTAGTTTCTACACCCGCTTCCCATCGGTGTGGAGTTTCCCCCACACCGCGACACAGAATTACTGTCTGCAATACCTTTCGACCAAAGAAAAGTCTACAGCAGCTGATAGGTCTAGCAAAGGTATAATTATTGGACTAGGTAGACACTTTGCAAATCTGATCCAATGAAGCACCTGCTTTCTCCACCCAGGAGGAAGGTATTGCCATCCATCCTGTGGCCGTCACATTCATATCCAATCCGAGCACCGCGCCTGTCACAACTTCCGGAGTGTGGTTGTCATTTGATGACTACCTGTGGATCTGACATCAGAAACATGTCGGACCCATGGCCACACCCGTTGTGCAAGAACTTTCTTCCCCAGAGCCACAAGCTCTGAGTGGGAACAGGCTCCCGATCTACAGGAACAAGTGCCACTTTACCCTTCTGCTCAGCATTGGTTTTCTACTCCCGGTGAGCATCCATAAAGGGCTGGGTGCAAGGAAGGCTCAGAGCCCCCGATGTCACCATCCTGGACATAAAATAAGAAAAATATATATATTCTTCAACCCCGACGGATCAGGGAGGACTCTAACCGCTGTAGGCCAAGAAACAGGTTGGAGAGGCCAATTTAATCTCTCTCTGTTCCTGCCCCTACAGAGGTCAAGGGTCAGTCTCTTAGTATGCTGCCATGGGGTGTGAAATAGAAATACTTAGGGTCCATTCACACGTCCGTATGTGTTTTGAGGATCCGCAAAACACGGACACCGGCAATGTGCGTTCTGCATTTTGCAGACCGCACATTGCCGGCACTCTCATAGAAAATGCCTTTTCTGGTCCGCAATTGCGGACAAGAATAGGACATGTTCTATTTTTTTGCGGAATGGAAGTGTGGATCCGCAAATGCAGATGCAGACAGCACATTCTGGCCCCATTGAAAATGAACGGGTCTGCACCTGTTACGCAAAATTGTGGAACGGATGCGGACCCATTTTGTGGGTGTGTGAATGGACCCTTAAAAGGGTTTTCCAAGAGTCTATAACAGACCTATCGGGACAGGTCATCAGTATCTGATTGGTGGGAGTCCGACACCCGGGACCCCCCCTGATCAGCTGTTTGCGAGGGCACCGGTGCTCCTGTGAGTGCCGCGGCCTTCTCGCAGCTTACCAAGCACAGTGCCCTACATTGTATAGCAGCTCTGCTTGGTATCGCAGCTCAGCCCTATTGATTTCTATGGAGATGAGCTGTGCCTAGGCCATGTGATTGATGAATGTGTTGTCACTGGCCTAGGGAAAGCTGAGAGAGTGCTGACACCTTCTCAAACAGCTGATCAGTGGGGGCCCTGGCTGTCGGACCCCCACCGATCAGATATTGATAATCTATCCTGAGGATTATAAAGTCTCAGAAAACTCCTTTAAGGATGAGGGAAGAAACATGTAATATACAGACTGCCATAGAACTTTAAATGGCCTAAGTGTTTATATTAAATGCCACTATAACACCGCCCCTCATTCTTTAAAGGCTATGTAAACCTTTGTGGACAATTTTTTTTTATTATTGCATTGTACTTATTTTGAGCTAAAAATCATTTTTTCAATTGGTCTTTATTAACAATATGGAATCCTATGCATTCTTAACCTCTTGGGGACACAGGGCGTACAGGTACGCCCTGATGTTCCGGTACTTAAGGACACAGGGCGTACAGGTACGTCCTGTGTATTTCCGATCACCGCTGCACAGCGGCACTCTGTGACAATGTCGAGGGGGGTCCTGTGACCCCCCCTTATCGGCGATCGCTGCAAACCGCAGGTCAATTTAGACCTGCGGTTTGCAGTGCTTTTGGAAGTTTCTGATCCCTGCAGTCCTTGACTGCGGGGATCAGAAACTTCAAAATGACACATCTTTTCATTTTTAACCCACCCCCCTGCAGCCTTCATTGTTATGTGCCGACGGGCTGTGCGGGGAAGGGGGGGTGCAGGCGGTGCGGGCAGGCGCGTGATCATCCACCCGCCCCCTCTCTCATTTCCAGGATGGCCGAGCAGTTAGCAGAGTATCAGCACATTGCTGACACTCTGCTTGAAACGGCTGACATCTGTGCTGGCACAGATGTCAGCCGTTTAACCCCTGCCATACCGCAGTCCGTAGGGACCGCTGTATGGAAGGGGTTAACAGGGAGGGAGCTCTCTCCCTCTCCCTTCGGGGGCTGCTGTGCCGTTTCAGCCTCCGATTCTTGACAGGATCACAGAGGGAGGGGGCCCCCCTCCATCCCGATCACCCGCTGCTCTGTTGTGGCAGCAGGTGATGGTTACCATGGCAACCAGACGCCTTCACAGGCTTCCGGCTTGCCGTGGTAAGGCTAAGTCTGATCAGACTTCTGCTAATGGCAGAAGTCTGATCAGACTAAGTGTAAAGTGAAAATACAGTACAGTACACTATATAGTATACTGTATTGTATTATACAGACATTAGACCTACTGGATCTTCAAGAACCAAGTGGGTCTGGGTCAAAAAAGAGTAAATTTTTGTTTTTAAAAAGTAAAAATAAAAAAACACATTTATCACTGATTAAAAATTAAAAACATAAAATGTACTACACATGTTTGATATCACCGCGTCCGTAATGACCTCATATATGAAACGGTCATGTTACTTTCCACGCACGGTGAACGCCAAAAAAAAAAATTAAAATAAAAACTATGATGAAATTTAAATTTTGCCCACCTTACTTCCCAAAAAAGGTAATAAAAGTGATCAAAAAAGTCGTATGTACGTGAAAATGGTAGCAATCAAATCGGCACCTCATCCCGCCAAAATTGAGCCCCTACATGAGACAATCGCCTAAAAAGTAAAAAAAATATGGCTCTCAGACTATAGAGACACTAAAACATGATTTTTTTCTAAAATGCTGTTATGGTGTTAAAGTAAAATAAATAAAAAACAACTATACATATTAGGTATCGCCGCGTCCATAAGAACCTGTTCTATAAAAATATCACATTACCTAACCCATCAGGTAAATACAGTGTAAAAAATTTAATAAAAACAGTGTCAAAAAAGCCATTTTTGTCGCCTCACATCACAAAAAGTGTAACAGCAAGCGATCAAAAGGTTATATGCCTCCCAAAATAGTACCAATCAAACCGCCATCTCATCCCGCTAAAAATTAGCACCTACATAGGACAATCACCCCAACAAATGTAAAAAATATGTCTCTCAGACTATGGAGACATTAAAACGATTTTTTTTTGTTTCAAAAATATTATTGTGTAAAACTTAAATAAAAAAAGTATACATATTAGGTATCGCCGCGTCCGTAAAACACCTGCTCTATAAAAATAACCCATGACCTAACCCCTCAGGTGAGCAAAAAAAATAATATAAATACGGTGTCAAAAGCCATTTTTGTCACCTTACATCACAAAAAGTGTAATAGCAAGCAACCAAAATGTCATATGCACCCCAAGATAGTGCCAATCAAACCGACATCTCATCCCGCAAAAAATGAGCCCCTACATAAGACAGTCGCCCCAAAAAAAAATATATGGCTTTCAGAATGTGGAGACACAAAAAAATAATTATTTTCAAAAATGCTTTATTATGTAAAACTAAAACAAACCCCCCCAAAAAGTAGTCATATTTGGTATTGTCACATCTGTAACAACCTGCTCTATAGAAATAGCACACGATCTAACCTGTCAGATCAATGATGTAAATAACAAAAAATAAAAACGGTCCCAAAACAGCTTTTTTTTTTTTGCAAATTTTCCATTTTAATCCATTTTTCCAATAACAAAGCAAGGGTTAAACAGCAAAACTCAATATTTATTCCCCTGATTGTGGTCGTAAACCCCATATGTGGTCGTAAACTTCTGCATGGCCAAATGGCAGGGCACAGAAGGAAGGAAACGCCATATGGTTTTTGGAAGGCAGATTTTGCTGGACTGGTTTTTTGACACCATGTCCCATTTGAAGCCCCCCTGATGTACCCCTAGAATAGAAACTCCAAGAAAGTGACTCCATCTATGAAACTACAACCGTCAAGGTATTCAAAACAGATTTTACAAACTTTGTTAACCCTTTAGGTATTCCACAAGAGTTATTGGCAAATGGAGTTAAAAGTTCAGAATTTCTATTTTTTGTTACCTTGCCTCAAAAAAAAGTGTAATATAGAGCAACCAAAAATCATATTTACCCTAAAATAGTACCAACAAAACTGCCAGCTTATCCCGTAGTTTCCAAAATGGGGCCACTTTTTTGGAGTTTCTACTGTAGGGGTGCATCAGGGGGGCTTCAAATGGGACATGGTGTAAATTAACCAGTCCAGCAAAATCTGCCTTCCAAAAACCATATGGCGTTCCCTTCCTTCTGTGCTGTACACTGCCATGTGCCCCTATAGCAGTTTATGACCACATATGGGTTGTTTCTGCAAACTACAGCATCAGGGCAATTAATATTGAGTTTTGTTTGGCTGTTAACCCTTGCTTTGTTACTGGAAAAAATTGATTAAAATGGAAAATTTGCCAAAAAAATTGAATTCTGAAATTTCATCTCCATTTGCCTTTAACGCTTGTAGAACACCTAAAGGGTTAACAAAGTTTGTAAAATCTGTTTTGAATACCTTGAGGGGTGTAGTTTCTATAATGAGGTCATTTTTGGGTGGTTTCTATAATGTAAGCCCCACAAAGAGACTTCAGACCTGAACTGGTCCTTAAAAAGTGGGTTTTGGAAAATTTCTGAAAAATTTCAAGATTTGCTTCTAAACTTCTGAGCCTTGTAACGTCCCCAAAAATAAAATGTCATTCCCAAAATGATCCAAACATGAAGTAGACATATGGGGAATGTAAATTGATAACTATTTTTTTGAGGCATTACTATATATTATAGAAGTAGAGAAATTGA
Source organism: Bufo bufo (assembly GCF_905171765.1). Taxonomy (NCBI): domain Eukaryota; kingdom Metazoa; phylum Chordata; class Amphibia; order Anura; family Bufonidae; genus Bufo; species Bufo bufo. Next base: position 437,740,421 of record NC_053389.1, on the reverse strand, counting down.
AACTTGTACATTTGCAAATCTTTCCCAACTTTTGGTAAATTTGGTACTTTTTTATAAATAAAAAGGAATTTTTTTGACTCCATTTTGCCAGTATCATGTGACGAAAAAACAATCTCAGATTTGCAAAAAATTTCCTGGTCCTTAACTCCTTATTTCACCTTAAGGACCAGGCCATTTTTTGCAAATCTGACCAGTGTCACTTTAAGTGGTGATAACTTTAAAACGCTTTGACTTATCCAGGCCATTCTGAGATTGTTTTTTCGTCACATATTGTACTTCATGACACTGGTAAAATGGAGTAAAAAAATAATAATTTTTATTTATAAAAAAATACCAAATTTGCCAAAAATGTGGAAAAATTAGCAAATTTCCAAGTTTCAATTTCTCTACATTTATAATACATAATAATACCTACAAAAATAGTTATTACTTTACATTCCCCATATGTCTACTTCATGTTAGGATCATTTTGGGAATGACATTTTATTTTTGGGGGACGTTACAAGGCTTAGAAGTTTAGAAGTGAATGACCCCATTGTGAGGCAAGGTAATTAGGAATAGCTGTTTTGGCACCGTTTTTTTTTTGTTATTTACAACATTCATCTGACAGGTTAGATCATGTGGTATTTTTATAGAGCAGGTTGTCACAGACGCGGCGATACCTAATATGTATACAATTTTTTTTATTTATGTAAGTTTTACACAATGATTTCATTTTTGAAACAAAAAAAACATGTTTTAGTGTCTCCATAGTCTGAGACCCATAGTTTTTTAGTTTTTGGGCGATTATCTTAGGTAGGGTCTCATTTTTTGCGGGATGAGATGACGGTTTGATTGGCACTATTTTGGGGTGCATATGACTTTTTGATCGCTTGCTATTACACTTTTTGTGATGTAAGATGACAAGAAATTGCTTTTTTTACACCGTTTTTATTTTTATTTTTTTACGGTGTTCATCTGAGGGATTAGGTCATGTGATATTTTTATAGAGTAACTTATTAAGAATGCGGCGATACCTAATATGTATACTTTTTAAAAAATTTATGTAAGTTTTACACACTGATTTAATTTTTGAAACAAAAAAAATCATGTTTTAGTGTTTCCATAGTCTGAGATCCATAGTTTTTTCAGTTTTTGGGCGATTATCTTGGGTAGGGTATGATTTTTGCGGGATGAGATGACGGTTTGATTGGCACTTTTTTGGGGTGCATATGACTTTTTGATCACTTGCTATTACACTTTTTGTGATATAAGGTGACAATTTTTTTTTTATTTAGCACAGTTTTTATTTTTAATGTGTCTATTTTTTTTTCTCCCTATTTATTAGCAATTTTTTTTTTTACTTTATTTGGGGAAAATGACGTTTTTGTTTATTTTTACTTGAAACTTTAAATTTTTTGAGGGGAAAGCTTTATTTTTTTCTACTTTTTTTTACTTTATTTTTTGTCCCACTTTGGGACTTGAACTTTTGGGAGTCTGATCCTTTACAATGCATTCCAATACTTCTGTATTGGAATGCATTGGCTGTATGAGTAATACAGTGAGTATTACTCATACAGTTTCGGCCTGTGAGATCCAGGGGGCTGGATCTCACAGGCTCATCACCGGAAGGCAGCGCAGATGCCTCAGGAAGGTATCGCGCTGCCTTCCATGCCATCGGGTCCCCCCCACAGCCCCACGGAGACCCGATGGCACCACCGCCGCCGCCGCCCGCACAATAAAAAGCCACAAACCACAGGTCTGAATTGGGACCCCCACGCGCATTTATCCAAGGTGCCTGCTCAATGATTTGAGCAGGCGCCGGCTTCCGATCACCGCCCGCCGCGCGGCGGTGATCGGAAATACACAGGGCGTACAGGTACGCCCTGTGTCCTTAAGTACCAGGACATAAGGGCGTACCTGTACGCCCTGTGTCCTTAAGAGGTTAAGGTGAAAATTAGCCCGGTCCTTAAGGGGTTAAGGCTGAAGGGGGTTAAAGTCACATTTAATATAAAGACTGCCCAGGAACTCTAAATGGCCTAATGTTTATATTAAATGGGAGCTATAACCCCCCTCATATTTAAGTATGTACCCATGTACTGCAGCAGACCTGGATGCATCATTTTTCTTTTAATCTGTTTATTGATTTTTCTATATACCACAAAATAACATGAACATGTGGACTAGCTTTTCGCTGTCCTTATCAGAAATAGTATACACAGATTGACAAATAACATTCAATCTCCCCCCCCCCACTAAAACCCTCCCTAACCCCTCAACCCCTAGCCCAAATGCCAATGATCTCATACCACCATCGACCTAAATGATCACCTCACCATTCTTGTGTCTCTAAGAAAGTGAACACACCTTTAAAGCCCCTAACCTTCTCCCTATATCAGCCTTTAGGTACCATTCCGTGTGCCTAAACAGTGTCACAATAAGATGAATGGCTTCCCTATCGTCAGAAGCTATTATCAACTTCTTCCACTTTCTGAAAAAGGGGGACATTTTGGTGACTTTACTGGGTGCACTGTTAAGGATAAGGGGGTCACATTTAATATAAATCCTGCCCAGGAACTCTAATTGGCCTAAGTCTTTATATTAAATGTGATTATAACTCATCTCTCATATCTTCCCTGTCCCACAGCCCTAAACAACTTTTTAACACTTTTAACTCCCTTTCCTTTACAGTCCCCCAGCGCCCCCACCCTCTCCTCTCTTCACAGCTGAGGACTTTGCCAAATATTTCAAACAAAAGATAGTCAACATCAGAGAAACCTTCACTACACAGTCCCCACAGACCCTCTACACAACTGCTCGGTCCTCTTCTCCCAAAATACGCTTCTCCACCATTACAGAAGAAAAACTTTCCACTCTACTCTCCAAATCTCATCTGACCATCTGTGCACTTGACCCAATCCCATCCCACCTCATCCCTAACCTCACCACAGTGTTTATCCCAGCCCTAACTCATCTCTTCAACCTATCAATAACCTCTGGTGTCTTCCCCTCTGCTTTTAAACATGCTACCATTACACCCATCCTCAAAAAGCCTTCACTTGACCCATCTTCTTTGTCCAGTTTTTGCCCCATATCACTTCTTCCATATGCCTCAAAGCTACTTGAACAACATGTCCGTTCTGAACTGTCCTCTCACCTCTCCTCCTGCTCCCTCTTTGACCGCCTACAATCTGGCTTCCGACCCCACCACTCGACTGAGACTGCCCTTACCAAAGTCACCAATGACCTACTAACAGCCAAAACCAATAAACAATACTCTGTTCTCCTTCTCCTTGACCTGTCCTCTGCCTTCGACACTGTTGACCACTCCCTTCTGTTGGAAACTCTCTCATCTCTTGGCATCACTGACGTAGCCCTCTCCTGGATCAAATCATACCTCACAGACCGGACATTTAGCGTCTCCCACTCCCGCACCACCTCCTCGTCTCATTCCCTCTCTGTTGGTATCCCACAAGGCTCTGTCCTAGGACCCCTGCTCTTCTCTATCTACACTTTTGGCCTGGGACAGCTCATAGAGTCCTATGGCTTTCAGTATCACTCCTATGCTGACGACACACAAATCTACCTCTCTGGTCCAGACATCACCACCTTACTATCAAGAATCTCACAATATCTATCTGCTATATCATCCTTCTTCGCTTTCTAAAACTTAACATGGATAAAACGGAATTCATCATCTTTCCCCCATCTTGCTCAACCCCCCCAACAGACCTATCTATCACGATCAATGGCTGAACACTCTCCCCGGTCAACCAAGTCTGCTGCCTTGGAGTGACTATGGATTCTGCTCTTCCCTTCCGACCGCACATCTAAGCCATTTCCACCACCTGCCGCCTCCAACTCAAAAACATCTCCAGCAGCCGCGCTTTCCTTAACTTTGAATCTGCGAAAATGCTTGTACATGCCCTCATCATCTCCCGCCTAGACTACTGCAACACTCTCCTCTGTGGCCTTCCATCTAGCACTCTCGCACCCCTCCAATCTATCCTCAACTCTGCTGCCCGACTAATTCACCTCTCACCCTATTACTCCTCTGCCTCTCCCCTCTGCCAATCCCTTCCCTGGCTCCCCATTGCCCAGTGAATTCACTTTAAAGTACTAACAAATACATACAAGGCCGTCCATAACCTGTCTCCTCCATACATCTCAGAGCTACTTTCCCGATACATCCCCACACGCACTCTCCGATCCTCACAAAACCTCCTTCTCTCCTCTCCTCTTATCGCCTCTTCCCACAATCGACTACAAGATTTCTCCCGTGCATCCTCCATACTCTGGAACTTGCTACTCCAGCATATCAGACTCTCACCTACATTGGAATCCTTCAAAAGAAACTTGAAAACCCACCTCTTCAGACAAGCCTACAACCAGTGACCCTGCTGCCTCTATACCGCCATGACCAACTACACCCGCACCTACTGTGTCCTTCTCCCATACCATGTAGATTGTAAGCCCTCATGGGCAGGGCCCTCTCTCCTTCTGTACCAGTTTGTAACTCGTCTTGTTTATGATTAGTGCAATTGTCTGTATTATGTATGTATACCTCTTCTCATATGTACAGCGCTATGGAATGAATGGCGCTTTAATAATAAATAATAATAACTCCCCTCATCCTTAAGAATGCTCCCCATGGAGCATTTTTTAACAGACCTCAGCACAGCTAACTTCATCACCTTTCCCACCTACTTTTCAAAACTGAACTAAGTGGTGTTAAAATGTAAAAAGGTTCAAATTATTTGCACAAGGGACTCAAAATGTCTCAAATCCCCCATTTTGCAACTTTTTGAAGCCAATAAATCTTGAGTTCAGCACGCCCCCTTGTTTTTAGGAAAACTGTGAGAACCTCCTCTTCCCCACTTACAGTTTTTACTACTCAGTATAATTGTGCATATACCTCAATTAATGTGTGTAAAGGACCTTTCTTAATAACTCAGCCAAGAAATAATTGTCATCTTTACTTAACCATCTTGATTTACAATGTTTAGAATTAGGCTACACGTTGGCTGCAGTGGCACCATGTCCCTGTTGTACGATGTCATTGCTGCAGCAGAAAGTAGAGAAACGTGGGGTATCGGGATTATTGAGGTTAGTATGCCTTTTTTTCACCCCGCAGAGCCATTTCACAAATGTTTTTCCCCTTTGAAAAATATGATTGTACAATGCTATTTTTGATTTCCTCTGGTCACAAAAGAGTACCAACTTTAAAAGAGTTCCACTGAGACAGCTCTTGATACATTAACCATTTTTGCGCATTTGAACAGCATCAGCACTGCAGCTGTCACTGTTATAGGAGCTCATTGGATGACACGCTATTTTTGGGGTACTGTGGTTGTCATTGTTTAGGGGGTACTGTAACAGTGTAGGGACACTGTTTTATGTAGTTTCTTGGATGTGTTTTTTCTCCATTCTTGGAACATTTTTCTTAGGCCCTTCCCAACCATTCACCGTTATTCCAATTATAATCCATTTGGATCTAAGGGTAGATATGCGAGGACTAGATTATTTATAGAAACTTCAATAATATGTATATAAATGCAATTAAAAAAAAACAGATTTATCAAAACTGATGCAAAGGAAAACGGACTTTGTTGCCAATAGTAACCAATCAGATTGATCCTTTTATTTTCCAAAGGAACTGAAAAAAGAAAGGTGGAATTTGATTGGTTCCTATGGCAAGTAAGCCAGTTTTCCGTTACACCAGTTTGATAAATCTCCATAGTGTGATAAACATGCAGTAATAGGGCGCATTGGACAAATACTTTTCCATAGCACTGTGCATTCCATTTGTGTCTTCTTGATTTTCCATCACCAGCACTCTTTAAGATGAAGTAGTAGTTGATTTCCTTGTTTTCCATGCTAGTTTGCGCAACACTTGTAACCATGGCAATGGACACTTCTAGATCCCATTTATATCCCCGGTGAAATGAAACATAATGGATGAAGGGTGACATATTTACACTATGGTTCAATGGCATATTTTCAGTATGACGGTACTTATGTTTTACTTTTACAATTTTAGACTCTCATACAAACAGTACCACGACTGAGCCATATCAATTATGTATGCAAGGTGAATTGACAAAGAATATCACTAATAATAATTGCAGGATACCAATGAGCTTCATTAAAACACAAAACCAGAATACGGTTGTACAACACGAAAAATAACGCAAGTGTCAAAAATGAATAGCTCCTAGATGGGACAAATCCAGACACTCAGCATATGCAACAATATAATGCAAAAATAATATCCACAAATAAATATTTTTATTGAAATCGATAAAACAAATACATAGATGCATAAATTGGCAAAGACACACACAACCACATGGAGAGTGCACCAAACATGTCGGGACATCCAGTTATAGCAATACAAGTAGTGGAAAAGGTAAGATGGGGGCAGTGGCATACATAGAGAAGTAAGGGCCCCATAGCAAACCTCAAACCAGGCCCCCCACACAGGACAGAAGGGTTTCCGCCTAAACCCTTTTCAATGACCCTTGGGCCATTTTTTCCACTGCTTCATTTGCTAAAATTGTTCCTTTTGAGCAGGGATGGCCAGCCTGCTGCTCTCCACTTGTTGCAAAACTACAACTCCCAGCATGCCCAGACTGTCTACAACTATCAGCCTACAGCAGGGCATGGTGGGAATTGTATTTTTACAGCTGGAGAGCCGCAGGTTGGCCAGCCCTGCTTTAGAGGGTAGAGTAACATAGTAACATAGTAACATAGTACATAAGGCCGAAAAAAGACATTTGTCCATCCAGTTCGGCCTGTCATCCTACAAGTTGATCCAGAGGAAGGCAAAAAAAAACCCTGTGAGGTAGAAGCCAATTTTCCTCACTTTAGGGGAATAAAAAATTCCTTCCCGACTCCAATCAGGCAATCAGAATAACTCCCTGGATCAACGACCCCTCTCTAGTAGCTATAGCCTGTAATATTATTACACTCCAGAAATACATCCAGGCCCCTCTTGAATTCCTTTATTGTACTCACCATCACCACCTCCTCAGGCAGAGAGTTCCATAGTCTCACTGCTCTTACCGTAAAGAACCCTTTTCTATGTTTGTGTACAAACCTTCTTTCCTCCAAACGCAGAGGATGTCCCCTCGTCACAGTCACAGTCCTGGGGATAAATAGATGATGGGATAGATCTCTGTACTGCCCCCTGATATATTTATACATAGTAATTAGATCTCCCCTCAGTCGTCTTTTTTCTAACGTGAATAACCCTAATTTTGATAATCTTTCAGGGTACTGTAGTTGCCCCATTCCAGTTATTACTTTAGTTGCCCTCCTCTGGACCCTCTCCAGCTCTGCTATGTCTGCCTTGTTTACAGGAGCCCAGAACTGTACACAGTACTCCATGTGTGGTCTGACCAGTGATTTGTAAAGTAGTAGGAATATGTTCTCATCACGGGCATCTATGCCCCTTTTGATGCAACCCATTATCTTATTGGCCTTGGCAGCCGCTGCCTGACACTGTTTTTTGCAGCTTAGTTTGCTGTTTATTAAAATTCCTAGATCCTTTTCCATGTCAGTGTTACCGAGTGTTTTACCATTTAGTATGTACGGGTGACTTGCATTATTCCTTCCCATGTGCATAACTTTACATTTCTCAGTGTTAAACCTCATCTGCCACTTATCTGCCCAAGCCTCCAATCTATCCAGATCCCTCTGTAGTAGTATACTGTCCTCTTCAGTGTTAATTACTTTACACAGTTTAGTGTCATCTGCGAAAATTGATATTTTACTATGCAAGCCTTCTACTAGATCATTAATAAATATATTGAAGAGAATAGGGCCCAATACTGACCCCTGAGGTACTCCACTAGTGACAGTGACCCAATCTGAGTATGTACCGTTAATAACCACCCTCTGTTTTCTATCATTGAGCCAGTTACTTACCAACTTACAGACGTTTTCTCCCAGTCCGAGCATTCTCATTTTATATACTAACCTTTTATGAGGTACAGTGTCAAATGCTTTGGAGAAGTCCAGATACACGACATCCATTGATTTGCCGCTGTCAAGTCTAGTACTTACCTCCTCATAGAAACTGATTAAATTAGTTTGACATGACCGATCCCTCACGAAGCCATGCTGATATGGCGTTATTTGCTTATTTCCCATAAGATGCTCTAACATAGCATCTCTCAGAAAACCTTCAAACAGTTTACCCACAACAGATGTTAAACTTACCGGCCTATAGTTTCCAGGCTCTGTTTTTGGACCCTTTTTGAATATTGGCACCACATTTGCCATGCGCCAATCCTGTGGGACATTCCCTGTTAGTACAGAGTCCGCAAATATCAGAAATAAGGGTCTGGCTATGACATTACTTAATTCCCTTAGGATACGGGGGTGTATGCCATCCGGTCCTGGCGATTTTTCTATTTTGATTTTTTTAAGTCGCTGTTGTACTTCTTCCTGGGTCAGACAGGACACTTTTAATGGCGAATTTATTTCAGCATTCAGCATTTCATCTGACAGTTTATTTTCCTCAGTGAATACATTGGAGAAAAAAATATTTAACAGCTTTGCTTTCTCCTCGTCGCTCTCTGCGACTCCCCCCTCATTACTCTTTAAAGGGCCGACACCTTCAGATTTATACTTTTTAACATTTATATAATTGAAGAACATTTTAGGGTTAGTTTTACTCTATTTGGCAATTAATCTCTCGGTCTCTAGTTTGGCCGCTTTTATTTGTTTTTTACATGTTCTGTTTTTTTCCTTATAGTTTTTCAGTGCTTCCGTGCTACCCTCCTGTTTTAGGGTTTTATATGCTTTCTTTTTGTCATTTATTGCTTTCTTTACAGTTCTGTTTATCCACATTGGTTTCTTTTTGTTCCTTAACCTTTTATTCCCATACGGTATGTACCTCTCACAATGAGATTTTAGGATGTTTTTAAAGATATCCCATTTTTTGGCTGTATTTTTATTTTTGAGGACTTTGTCCCAGTTAGTTAGGCCTATGGCCTCTCTTAGTTGGCTAAATTTAGCTTTTTTGAAGTTTGGTATTTTTGTTTCTCCCTGTAGAAACGCTCTTTTGAATGATAATTGGAAGGTTATTACTTTATGGTCACTATTTCCCAGGTGTCCCCCAACCTGCACGTCTGTTGTTCTGTCAGGTCTATTGGTTAATATTAAGTCCAGTATGGCCGTCCCTCTAGTCGGGTCCTGAACCAGTTGGGAGAGATAATGGTCTTTGGTTATTGCCAAGAATCTGTTTCCTTTATGAGATATACAAGTTTCAGTTTCCCAGTCTATATCTGGGTAGTTGAAGTCCCCCATAATAACCACCTCATTATGATTTGCCGCCTTGTCTATCTCGTTTAGTAGTAGATTTTCTGTGGACTCTGGTATATTAGGTGGTTTATAGTAGACTCCTATTAGTAATTTATTGTTGTTTTTAGCTCCATGTATCTCTACCCACAGTGACTCCACATGTTCATGTCCCTCACTTATATCTTCACGGAGTGTGGGCTTTAGACAAGATTTTACATAAAGGCAGACCCCTCCACCTCTCCGGTTTTGACGATCCTTTCTGAACAGACTGTAACCTTGTACATTAACTGCCCAGTCATAGCTATCATCCAGCCATGTCTCAGTTATTCCCACTATGTCATAGTCCTCCTCACACATCACTAATTCCAGTTCACCAGTTTTATTAGTCAGACTTCTGGCATTAGTATACATACATATGAGAGGTTTATGTATATTTTTTACCCTACACCTTTCCTTCTGAACTGTTCTTGTCCCTCCTTCCATTTCTCCCCCAGTCCCACTACCTTGCCCCCGGTCTCTATCTGCACTATCTTCCCCTTCTATAGTGTAATTACCCTCCCCCCCAGTCCCTAGTTTAAACACTCCTCCAACCTTCTAGCCATCTTCTTCCCCAACACAGCTGCTCCTTCCCCATTGAGGTGCAGCCCGTCCCTACGATAGAGGCTGTAGCCGACAGCGAAGTCGGCCCAGTTCTCCAGGAACCCAAACCCCTCCATCCTACACCAGTTCTTGAGCCACTTGTTAATTTCCCTAATCTCCCGCTGCCTTTCTTGTGTGGCCCGTGGTACCGGTAGTATTTCGGAAAATACTACCTTTGAGGTCCTTGCCCTAAGCTTTTGCCCTAAATCCCTGAAATCATTTTTAAGGACTCTCCACCTACCCCTAACTTTGTCATTGGTTCCGATATGGACCATGACCGCTGGATCTTCTCCAGCCCCTCCCAGTAATCTGTCAACCCGATCCGCGATATGTCGAACTCTAGCGCCAGGAAGACAGCACACTGTTCGGCGATCACGGTCTTTGTGACAGATTTCCCTATCTGTTCCCCTAATAATTGAGTCTCCCACTACCAGCACCTGTCTGGCCTGCCCTGCTCTCCTGGTCCCCTGCTTACCGGAGCTGACATTCCCCTGACTGGCAGAGGAAGTGTCCGGCTGCGGCAGTGCCGTCCCTGGACTGACATCCCCCTCATCTGCCAAACGTGCAAACTTGTTGGGGTGTGTCAGATCAGGGCTAGCCTCCCTGGCACTCTTCCCTCTACCCCCGCTTTCTAAATGTTACCCAGCTAGCTACCTCACTTTCCTCAGCCTCCTCTCTGTCACCCTCTCCCTCATCTACCCCAAAGAGTGCTTGCTCGGTGAGAAGCAAACTTTTTTGCAAATTGTCAATGCCTCTCAGTGTTGCAACTTGCCCATTTAGAGACTCGATTAGCGATTCCAAACGGGTAATTTGCTCACATCTTGAACAAAGAAATTCACCCTGGAACGGCTGTTCCAGGACTGCATACATCATGCAAGATGTGCACTGGACTGCGTTGTCAATTGTGCAACACATACTAAATGGGGATTACACCACAAAAGAAAAAAATACAATACAATGTAGTAATAATATACAGGCTAATTGCAGTCCCCCTCTGAAGTCCCTGAATCTAAAGTCACTTAATCTTAAGTCACACACTTACACAACCACACTTAATCAACCACGCGTCGCGGTCAAACTCGCGTTATATATCTGCTTATATTAATATAAATGCAGCTCACTGCACCAGCCTGGTTTGCTTCCCCTCTGGAATCAAAAAGGCTGTGCTGTTCTTACTGCTGAGTTTTTATAGTCTCCTAATTAGACGGCCACACCCTAATTAAACAGCCACACCCTAATTGCTCACCTGTGCAACCCCTGGAGAAAGAAAAAAAAAGTGTTATCACAGCACAAAATACAGTCAAACACAGCCACTCATCAATGTCCACAAATTATTTAGCTCTCAGATACTCCCTCACTTAATCTTAAGTCACACACTTAATCAACCACACTTAATCAACCACGCGTCGCGGTCAAATTCGCGTTATATATCTGCTTATATTAATATTAATATAAATGCAGCTCACTGCACCAGCCTGGTTTGCTTCCCCTCCAGTAGAAGAGGAAATAATCCCAACTAAGACTGGGCCCCCTCTAGACCTGGGCCCTATAGCAGTCGCATGGTCTGCCGCAATGGTAGTTACACCTCTGTATGGGGAAACAAGTAAATAAATAAATACAAAATCAAACCATGTGGCTTCCCCACCTAGATAAAAAAAACATGATTCACAACATATACACAATACAGGCCCGGCTAGTGGCATCTCCAAGAGACCCCCTCCTCTCTTGGAGGTGCCACTAGCCAGGTCTGTATTGTGTATATGTTGTGAATCATGGTTTTTTATCTAGGTGAGGGAGCCACATGGTTTGATTTTGTATTTATTTATACTTGTTTCCCCATCCCACCTTTTCCACTACTTGTATTGCTATAACTGGATGTCCCGACGTGTTTTGTGCACTCTCCATGTGGTTGTGTGTGTCTTTGCCAATTTATGCATCTATTTATTTGTTTTATCAATTTCAATAAAGATATATCTTTGGATATTATTTTTGTATTATATTTTTGTATATGCTGAGTGTCTGGGTTTGTCCTATCTAGGAGGTAATAATAATTGCAGTAAGAACAATTTAAGGTGTTTTGTCACAGTTGAATCGTAAATAGGTGCCATGTGGACTATTTCTGGGGGCAATGTATTGTACACTGAAATTTCTGATAACTGTTTGGAAAGACAGTATATTTGGGGACTGTATGACTGTGACTATGTGGCACAGTGCTGCCAATAAATGTCTCTACGTGGGCACTGAATGTCACTCTGTAAGGACTGTATGACTATTTCAGCAAAGTATGACAATGTAAACCCTTTATAGCACTTTTTGGACACAATCTGACTTTATGGAGGCACTCGATAACTGTGTGGGCAACAAGCCCTTGAGGAGCCAGGCAAGATGGAAGACAATAGCACTGTAGAGTAGTCCTCTCTCGCCTGATTTCCCTTCGCGAACAACAATAAGCTGGCACTTGTGGCTATAGGTGTCCACTTTTGTAATGCAGGATTGTGAGTGTGCCATCCCTGAGCTGTGGTGATGGGTGTCTTAACGTGTTATCCCCTCACCTTGCAGCAGTGTTTGTAAAGCTGTAGTGCTGATTATTCTGCTGACTGTAAATGCTGTGGCTTGCAGATCTTTAGTGGCCTGGGATTCTGCTGTCTTCTTGGAGTAGTGGTCCTCATTGGATGTGCTTCCTCACTACAGGCTAAGCTATCTTTCCCTAGAACTCCCTAGAATTCCTCCTGACAGGAAGTAGGACCAGCTCACTCCTACCGAGAGGGGAGGAATGGAATGGTAAGTTCTATTCCTAATGCCAACCACACCATATCATTTTGGAAGCATACGGCATGAAACATAATATGACATCCCATCTGGAGTACTGAAATTGTATAGTGCAAGCTATGGACATAATCTTGTCATATGTCAGCACCATGGTGTTCTAGGCACTGTGGCACTATGTCATACTTTACACCCATTACATGACACTGCACTGCCTTCTCACCATGTGTATGGATGTTTCTGATTATGCAGAATCCCAATGAAACACACGCCTAAGGCAGGTTTCCACTATGTGGGCCTTCATTTGCTTTAGGTACGAATAGTATGAACGTACTGCTATCAGGGAAGTATAATGTTCCATGTAGACAAAGTATGAAACTGGTACAGTAGCATCTCAATAAATTAGAATATCATCGAAAAGTTAATGTACTTCAGTATCTAATTTCAACAAGTGAAACTCATACATTCTATAGATTCATTACACACAGAGTGATCTATTTCAAGTATTTATTTATTTTAATGTCGATGATTATGGCATATAGCTAATGAAAACCCAAATGTCAGTATCTCAGAAAATTTGAATATTATATAAGACTAATTAAAAAATGATTTTTAATACAGAAATGTTGGCCTACTGAAAAGTATGTACAGTATATGCCCTCTATACTTGGATGGTGCTTCTTTTGCATGAGTCATTGCATCAATATGGCGTGGGATGGAGACGATCAGCCTGTGGCACTGCAGAGGTGTTATGGAAGCCCGGGTTGTTTTGAGAGTAGCCTTCAGCTTGTCTGCATTGTTGGATCTGGAGTCTCTCATCTTCCTCTTGAAAATACCTAATGGAGAGTTTGCTGACCAATCAAGCACAGTGATACTATGGTGCACTCCCTGGGTAAAGCATAGATATGGTGGAATTCTTTGGAAATAACAATTCTCTGAGTTAAATGGGATGTCTGGTTTTGGAAAATACATTTAAAAATACCCTATAGGGACATTTTCATTTGATAGAAGAAGGTCCCAGAACAGAATACAGCTACAAAAAGTGTATCTCGCACTCTCTTTCTCTCTGGAGGACCCAGCACTTGTTTTCATATGAAAGTAAATGTGGCATTTCATTTGGATATCAAGGTTCCAGAGTCTGTAGGAAGAGTGGAGAGGCACACAGTTCAAGTTGCTTGAGGACCAGTGTGAAGTTTCCAGTCAGTAATGGTTTGGGGAGCCATGTCATCTGTTTTAGAGCACTTCATGCTTCCCTCTGCTGACAAGCTTTATGGAGAAGCTGATTTCATTTTCCAGCAAGATTTAACACCTGCATCATTGTGCTTGATTGACCAGTAACTCGCCTAACCTAAACTCCACAGAGAATCTATGGGGTATTGTCAAGAGGAAGATGAGAGACACCAGACCCAACAATGCAGATGAGCTGAAGGCCATTATCAAAGCAACCCGGGCTTCCATAAATCCTCGGCAGTGCTACAGGCTGATTGCCCCCATGTCACACCGCATTGATGCAGCAATTCATGCAAAAGGACCAAGCATTGAGTTGCTACGCTATACTGTACATACTTTTCAGTAGGCCAACATTTCTGTATTAAAAACCATTTTTAATTGGTCTTATATAATAATCAAATTTTCTGAGATACTGACTTTTGGGTTTTCATTAGCTGTAAGCCATAATCATCAGCATTAAAAGAAATAAACACTTGAAATAGATACTTTTTTAATTAAATGACTGAAATAAATTAACTTTTCGATGATATTCTAATTGATTGAGATGCACCTGTATGTGGGTACTGTGTGGCTTAATGGAGCTCTGGTGGTATGAAATATGTATCTTTGACACTAGCTGGGCACAACATACATCAGATTAGTGGTCTATAGGGCTGTTTGGCAACTTGTGAACTATTTACCTCGGTAATGTACAGCACTATTTATCCAGGCAATGTATAACAGCAGAGCAGTAAATTCATAAAGATAAATGAGGGTTACTAGTGCACACTTAGCACATTGCGGTCCCTCTTCCCTCTTTCAGATACTTAGGAAGTATAGCAATGTCTTTCAAACACATATATAGTCACATGTACATGCAAACCTTTTTCATTTTAGCTTTGGTGGTTCTGATCAGATTGTTTATGGGCATAGAGATACCACAGGACAGAATTAGTCATCAATCCCAGGAGAAAGGTGTGGTACCTCAGAAATGTCACACAGACCTTCGAGCATCTCAATGAGAAATAATGAACTCCTGTTTCCTCATAAACTGTGAGGTATATTCCTGAAATAGGTGAAATGTGTCAAAGCAAAATCATAGCACTTCTCAGTTTTCATTCCCGCACAGCAGAATTGCCTGTCTCCCTGCTTATCCAGGAAAGGAGCTGTCACAAACTGTAGTCACAGAGTGAGCGTCCCTGCTCTCACATTAAGAAACCTGAGGCTATAGGAAAGCTTAGATATGCTATACTGAATATTCATAACCACAAATATGCAGAGGTTTCACCTGCTTATCATGCTTTTTTCTTATTATCTACTTATTGAACAGAATGAGACTGAAAAATGATATACAATATATATAACCAATATTGTATATGGTATAATTAAAGGGGTTGCTTGTGTAGTGCCCTGGAGCAGGGGGTACTTTGATGTGTGAACATTTGTGGATATTTGCCTATTTCCCTTATGCAAAATTAAAACTTCTTACTTTTTTTCTCTTGAAAGGGTTGCCTTATACTGTTTATTACTGTGTTACTGCATTTTACATGTATGTTGTGATATACACTGCTCAAAAAAATAAAGGGAACACTTAAACAACACAATGTAACTCCAAGTCAATCACACTTCTGTGAAATCAAACTGTCCACTTAGGAAGCAACACTGAGTGACAATCAATTTCACATGCTGTTGTGCAAATGGATAGACAACAGGTGGAAATTATAGGCAATTAGCAAGACACCCCCAATAAAGGAATGGTTCTGCAGGTAGTGACCACAGACCACTTCTCAGTTCCTATGCATCCTGGCTGATGTTTTGGTCACTTTTGAATGCTGGCGGTGCTTTCACTCTAGTGGTAGCATGAGACGGAGTCTACAACCCACACAAGTGGCTCAGGTAGTGCAGCTTATCCAGGATGGCACATCAATGCGAGCTGTGGCAAGAAGGTTTGCTGTGTCTGTCAGCGTAGTGTCCAGAGCATGGAGGCGCTACCAGGAGACAGGCCAGTACATCAGGAGACGTGGAGGAGGCCGTAGGAGGGCAACAACCCAGCAGCAGGACCGCTACCTCCGCCTTTGTGCAAGGAGGAACAAGAGGAGCACTGCCAGAGCCCTGCAAAATGACCTCCAGCAGGCCACAAATGTGCATGTGTCTGCTCAAACGGTCAGAAACAGACTCCATGAGGGTGATATGAGGGCCCGACGTCCACAGGTGGGGGTTGTGCTTACAGCCTAACACCGTGCAGGACGTTTGGCATTTGCCAGAGAACACCAAGATTGGCAAATTCGCCACTGGCGCCCTGTGCTCTTCACAGATGAAAGCAGGTTCACACTGAGCACATGTGACAGACGTGACAGAGTCTGGAGACGCCGTGGAGAACGTTCTGCTGCCTGCAACATCCTCCAGCATGACCGGTTTGGCATTGGGTCAGTAATGGTGTGGGGTGGAATTTCTTTGGAGGGCCGCACAGCCCTCCATGTGCTCACCAGAGGTAGCCTGACTGCCATTAGGTACCAAGATGAGATCCTCAGACCCCTTGTGAGACCATATGCTGGTGCGGTTGGCCCTGGGTTCCTCCTAATGCAAGACAATGCTAGACCTCATGTGGCTGGAGTGTGTCAGCAGTTCCTGCAAGACGAAGGCATTGATGCTATGGACTGGCCCGCCCGTTCCCCAGACCTGAATCCAATTGAGCACATCTGGGACATCATGTCTCGCTCTATCCACCAACGTCACGTTGCACCACAGACTGTCCAGGAGTTGGCAGATGCTTTAGTCCAGGTCTGGGAGGAGATCCTTCAGGAGACCGTCCGCCACCTCATCAGGAGCATGCACAGGCATTGTAGGGAGGTCATACAGGCACGTGGAGGCCACACACACTACTGAGCCTCATTTTGACTTGTTTTAAGGACATTACATCAAAGTTGTATCAGCCTGTAGTGTGTTTTTCAACTTTAATTTTGAGTGTGACTCCAAATCCAGACCTCCATGGGTTGAAAAATTTCCATTTTTTAATTTTTGTGTGATTTTGTTGTCAGCACATTCAACTATGTAAAGAACAAAGTATTTCAGAAGAATATTTAATTAACTCAGATCTAGGATGTGTTATTTTTGTGTTCCCTTTATTTTTTTGAGCAGTGTATTTCCTGTTCATGAGCTTAAAATTTTTTAAGAAACATTGCTCAACTCACCAATCCCTCACCAGTGCCAGTGCCCAGTCCGATGCTTACTGGGTCATCAATGGTCTCCACTTCAGAGTCCAATCTCGACACACAGGAAATGGAAAGACATACCTGCTGAGCAGGAAATTTCTGAATGTCAAGAGGCACAAAGAAGCAGAGATACAAGGACAATGCCTTTTTTAATGTCAGATGCCTAGCTTGGGGTTTCCTCTCCACTTGTAGAACTGACATTTGCCTGGGGCATTACTTCAAACACTGCTCAACTGTTCCCAGGGGCTGACATATGGATCAGAGCATTGGCTCATCTTTAGCCCCAGTGTCTCCAACCCTACTGCCTCTTCTGCTGGGCACCTAGCTTCTCACCAGCCACTTTGGTCATGACTATAGGCCTGGTATGCAGCCTGGTTATTAGACTTGGAATTTAGGCTATTCATCGTCATCACACATCTGTAGCTGTCTCATCTGCATTGTCGGCATCGGGTTTTTTGGAGCAGGCTTCTCCCTTGGGCTCTGTTTATGCCCAAACCCAGCAGGGAGATGAGTACCTTACATGCCACACTTTCTGCCTGTCATGGTGCCCCATTGGGGTGCTGCTTATATGTGGTTCCATCTAATCATCTTTTGAGCAGTGATAAGCAGGCAGCAGCACAGCTCACTTTTGGAAACAAGGGCAGCCATCTTTATTTCTGCTCTACCTTTCCTGGCAGAGCACCACATCATGATGAAGTAACACTATCTAACAGCCAGACTTTGCTGCTGCACCACAGTTCTTTCCATGCAAGCAACTCCTCCTACTTAGTTTGTCAGAAAGACAGCATCCCCTGAGACCCTGAGAGGTATTCTCTATTCCAAGGTGGGTCTGGCCCCTACCTTGCAATTCTTTCTTATCATGTGGCAATTGTTTCTGATTTATTAGATGTTACAAGAGAAAACTACCTCTACCAGTGAAACATAAGCATTGTCTCTAAGTTGCGAGATCTCAGTTGGATATATGAAAATGTTTATGCTCTGAGGTATAAAATCCATGTGAAAATATAAAAACCAAAATGCTAAAACTGCATTGTGAAATTCAGAAAAGGGGAGGATATAAAAAAAATCAAGCAACAGAGAAATCCCTGTGAAGATGTCACTAGAAATAGTGAAAGGAGGCTTCGACTTATGATGTAGGTATTTTGGCTAAGGCTGTGTCTCCCTGGCTAGATGATTAGAGGGAGGCTAAGTGCACCACCCACACCGCAGCTACAGGCGGCAGCCTTCTGTAAATATTCCCAAGTTCTGTTACCGAGTTATTAATGTTATACTTTCACATTCTTCTGTTTTTTTCCTCTAAAGTGTTTAATATATGTAGGTCTTTGCACACACTAATTATCCATGACTCCTCCACAAAAAGAACCTAAAAATATCTGGGAATGACATGGAAAGAACTGCAAATGTCAGGCACTAGTGAAAAGGTGCCATTTTCTAGCAGCTGGGAAGGGAAATGTGTTGAATGGTAACAGTTTTAATTGCTCACTGTTGATGTCATGCGGTTCCACATCTTTGAAATCCAACAGATCTAGCACTTTGCTGTCAGAAAATTCATCTGGGGTGAAAGCTGTTGATTTAAATCTTATTGTTAGGCATTTCCCTTTTCTTTGCATTGAAACTGACGCATAGAAAAGAAACACAGACTATTTCCGTGGTTGACTTAAGTTGTGCCACTTCTACACTCACATAAAGAATTATTAGGAACACCATACTAATACGGTGTTGGACCCACTTTTGCCTTCAGAACTGCCTTAATTCTACGTGGCATTGATTCAACAAGGTGCTGATAGCATTCTTTAGAAATGTTGGCCCATATTGATAGGATAGCATCTTGCAGTTGATGGAGATTTGAGGGATGCACATCCAGGGCACGAAGCTCCCGTTCCACCACATCCCAAAGATGCTCTATTGGGTTGAGATCTGGTGACTGTGGGGGCCATTTTAGTACAGTGAACTCATTGTCATGTTCAAGAAACCAATTTGAAATGATTCGAGCTTTGTGACATGGTGCATTATCCTGCTGGAAGTAGCCATCAGAGGATGGATACATGTTCTCATTCTGTTTACGCCAAATTCGGACTCTACCATTTGAATGTCTCAACAGAAATCGAGACTCATCAGACCAGGCAACATTTTTCCAGTCTTCAACAGTCCAATTTTGGTGAGCTCGTGCAAATTGTAGCCTCTTTTTCCTATTTGTAGTGGAGATGAGTGGTACCCAGTGGGGTCTTCTGCTGTTGTAGCCCATCCGCCTCAAGGTTGTGCGTGTTGTGGCTTCACAAATGCTTTGCTGCATACCTCGGTTGTAACGAGTGGTTATTTCAGTCAACGTTGCTCTTCTATCAGCTTGAATCAGTCGGCCCATTCTCCTCTGACCTCTAGCATCCACAAGGCATTTTTGCCCACAGGACTGCAGCATACTGGATGTTTTTCCCTTTTCACACCATTCGTTGTAAACCCTAGAAATGGTTGTGCGTGAAAATCCCAGTAACTGAGCAGATTGTGAAATACTCAGACCGGCCCGTCTGGCACCAACAAGCATGCCACGCTCAAAATTGCTTAAATCACCTTTCTTTCCCATTCTGACATTCAGTTTGGAGTTCAGGAGATTGTCTCGACCAGGACCACACCCCTAAATGCATTGAAGCAACTGCCATGTGATTGGTTGACTAGATAATTGCATTAATGAGAAATAGACCAGGTGTTCCTAATAATTCTTTAGGTGAGTGTATATGGTGAGTTTCAATGCAATATCGCATTGAACAAATTTTAGAGAAACGCTAACAAAAATATATTTAATCCCACAAATGCAAAAGACCCCAATTTTTTTTTTATGTACACTGTTTTGCTGCTACCCACACTTCCCACACTACCTAATAGTGATTATGACTATTAGGTACAGATATGTGTATGATTAAAACATCACTTTTATTGAAGCAAAAAGTTAAAATTCCGGAAGAATTCTATGTCTAACAATTAGTAATCATGTATATCAAACACTCTGCCATCTGACAGTAGCAGCTGAAGGACAAGCGGCTGCTGCCACCAATATTTCAGTTAGATTGCGACTGTGTCTACAGACCATGTCACTACACCTAGATCAGTACACAAAGCCTCTAGATGAATGTAAAACATAAATCTAGTTCTACATCACCTGACATGTTTTGCTAGTCACCTGGCATGTTTTGCTAGTGTCATTTATTATTGCCCGGGCCTCATTCCCTGACCAGTGCTCTCTCCAGCAGCAGGCTCAAAGCAGTGAGATCATCATGCCTGCTGATCTAAATTGGTTAGCATAATGGCCAAGGATCACCCTCCTGCTTTTGCTCAACAGGAGCAATGACATCACTACATTGTGCCGGCTGCTGGGGAGAGCATGATGTCCTCTGTTCATCAGGGGAATGAGACTAGGTGAGTATCACATTTTTACTTTATTAACACTACAGGGGTCTCACTACTGTAAATGGGGTACTAAGGGTGCATAACTACAGCGTGGGGCACTAGGGAGCCACTAAGTGGACATTTTATGTGTGAAAGCCCTAAGTTGGCATCATTACTGTATGGGGCCCTTAGAGAGCATAACTACCAAGTTGGGACATTAAGAAGGCATTCTACTGTGGGGGGACACTACGAGGGCAAGACTAGTGTGTAGGAGCACAAAGGGGGCATAACTACTGTGGGGGGGGGCACAGAGGGGACATTCTACTATGTTTACTAAGGGGGCATTTTATGTGTGGGCACTAAGGGAGCATGGCTACTATTTAGGAGAACAAAGGGGCATCACAACTGTGAAGGGGGCACTAAGAGGGCATTCTACTGTGAAGGGGCAAAACAACCCCATTCAGATAAATGAACCTGATTTTCAGTGGAAGAATTTTCTGCAACAAAATGTTTTGCATCTGAAGACAACCTCAGATTGTTGCCTCAAAGAGCCTGTTTATTTGCCACCTTTTTCCACTGACTAAGACTATGCCCTCCTTGAATGACTGTTGTACCCATACTCTTGTTGACTCATGTGAGACTTTAACTACCAAGCTAGTTCCTGTAACCACTGAGCCTGTTTCCTCTTGTGAGTCTGTCAAATTTGTAGATCTACATGAGACCAGTAAAATCCATTGTCCAAGATACGCCTACATTTGACTGTATTCCTTCTTCCATGTATACCACGCACTGGCCAAAAAGATAATTTGGTAAAGTCTGACCTCCTTTCCCCCCTTACATGTTGTGCATTTAAAATCTGCACCACAGCTTAATTTTTTTCTACATCACATAAATGAGATTTGCTTAAATGTCATCCCCTTTCCTTCAGATATGTTCCATTGTGGATTTTCCGACAACAAATCCAGATATAAAATGGGCATAATTGTTGCTAGTTGTGAACATACCCTTACTGTGTCACCCCAGTGTTGGATTCACAGCTACAGTGCTCAGTACTGATGTATTGTACTGATGTCCTTCATGTTGCTGCTGCTCCTGCTCCTGTAAATCCTACTAGTTTTAAACGATTCTGATCATCCAAATAATTTTAATATAAAATAAAGACAAACGAGAAAACTCATAAAGCAGCTTTTAAATGATCTTTCTGTAACGGGGTGCAGAAGGCGCACTCGGTCTCCCATCAGCCGCAGACCTGCTGCTTAGCTTCGGGAGCGAGGATCTGTGTTTGACCTTGTTCCCAGGGCGGCTTTGCTAGCTGGGAGGCTCCCTGCTCCTAGGTCTGCCTTGAGCGCCGAGCTGTGCTCGGTGCTCGACTGGTCGGTCTGTCGGTCATGTGACGCTGGCCACGTCACATGACCCTCACTCCCCACTCTAAATACAGGCAGCCTGCTGGCCACAGGTTGCCTGTTAATTTAGGTTCCTGGCGTTTGTTGGATACCTGTATACTTACCTGATCCTGTTCCCTGACGATCCTTTGCCTGTTCCTCCTGTACTGCGCATCCCTCCTGGTATTTTGACCTCGGCTTCCACCTGACTATTCTTTGCGGACTCCTTTGGTACTTCTCGACTCTCCTAGTATTTTTTGACCCCGGCTTCTCCTGACCATTCTTTGCTTATCCCTCTGTACTGCGTTGTCCTCTTGGTTTTGACACGGTACGTTTACTATCCGTTATTTGTCTTGTCTGTCCTTCCCGCACGTATCCTAAGTAAGGGACTGCTGTCTAGTTGTCCTCTGTCATCAGGACTCGTGAGGCAAGTAGGCAGGGCCAGGGGTGAGGATGGAGCGCAGTGGTCACTATCCTCCCCCCTATTTTTAATAGACTTATTCTATTATATTATACTAATAGTGTTACTATACAGATGTGTTCAAAACCTATATCACCTATTTGAAAATCTGCTTGTGTGGAGATCATTGTCCTGGCACATAACCAAACTGCACATGAGCTTTAGGTCATAGGTGGACAGTGCACGTCAGGATTTTCAGATAGAGATAAGGTTCCAACAATTATAACAAGTCGTCAAAGTCCTGCAGAAGGAAAACACTTCTTGAGCATTACACTACCACCATCATGTTTGACTGTGACTGAATATTCATATGGTGAAATGAGGTGTTAACTTTATGACTCATATCTTCCAGAAAGTTTCACCTGAGGTCCTTTTGTTTAGCAATGTTTTATGCCTTGCAATTCTCACATGAATGCCATTTTTACCCAGGATTTTTCTTAATGTGGAATTGTGTACATTAACTTTAACTGAGGCAAATGAGGCCTGTAGCTGTTTGTCTGGGTTCTCCTGGATAAATCATCAATGCATTATTGTTGAAATTGTGCTAGGCCAGCCACTCCTGGGAAGGTTAACCAAGTTTCTTCTATTTGAGGATAATGGCTGTAAATAATGATTGAAATCTATGCCACCTACGAGCTGGAGTAGATTTCAGTCTGGCACAGGGACTGCCGGAGGAGACATTTAATTTATGAATCTTCATAAATAAAAAGCTCCCTCCAGCAGCCCAGGCCCTATCAAGACTAGCGTAGCACATGCTGGTCTTGACAATTGAGGGCCTACATTTTTATTGAAGAGTTTCCATGAACTAGTAATAGTCTAACAATACATATCTATATAGAATGCAAAATGAATAGGTAAAATAAATAGCAGAAGAGTAACACTATAAAGTAATACTAGGTGTAAGCGCCTGAGAAAATCATACAAGACAGTTATACTTGCAGGCTAGCCAGATATTAAATTTTTTTCTTAAATACGTCAGATTGGCTTAGGGCCAGGGTGAACATCTTCTAGAACCAACAGTTATCATTAACTCCCTTGACAATATCTTGAATAGATAGGGTTTGTATGGTTTTCCACTTTGAGGCAATAGTCTTTCTAGTGACTATACAAAAGTAGTTAATTATGGTGATGTGAGGATATGAGAAATCCTATCCAATTGAGAGGAGAGCTAGGGATGGACTAGTATGTATAGGGAATACACAGATAAGGAGTAGGAAAATCTATTTCCAAAAGTTGAGTATTATATTGGGCTGTGGCCATGCATGGAGTAAAGTACCATTTGGAGTTTCAGTGCCAACATAGATTAAAGGTGTTTGGGTATGTCTTTGCCAATCTATAGGGAGTGAGGTGCCACCTGTAAAATATTTTTCACTACTTCTCCAAATGGAAAATAGCGCATAATCCCATTGTACCTTAGATATTTTTATCTTTAGATCATGTTCCCAGTTGGATTTAACTTGATGGAGCCTGTCCAGAGAAGTGTTCAAAAGCTTTTAACAGAAGGATATACTCTTTAGGGCAATTCGGGTGTTGGTAAGCCATTTCTACAGAGTAGATGGGGTGTGATTTTGTTTACAGTTTTAAGATAGTGGGTAGACAATTGAGAGCAAAATCTTGTTTAGGTAGGAAAAGCTGTGTCAATAGCTATAAGAATGAGGAGGTAGTAGTATTATCATTATTATTATTATTATTTATTAGTAAACCGCCATTCATTCCATGGCGCTGTACATATGATAAGAGGTGCACATACATACTAAACAATTGCAATAAGCATGAACAAGACGAGTTACAAACTGGGAAAAAAACAAACGAACCAGCACCTCCACAATAAGTGAATATGAGAACGCAGGTGCACGCTACCTTGGCTGAAACACACTTGGATTAGTAGAACTACAGGTAACAGCACTCTGCTAGTCAATTGCACAAAGATATAAGCAAACACTGAAAGAATAAATGCTTTAATCAGATAGCTTGTACAGCTGTATTCTACTCAGCCCATACTGCAGGCTCACAGCCTGGGAGAGGCATGCGTAGGATACAGCTTGGTACTGCCCAGATTGTAGGCTGTAAGCCCAGGAGAGGCATGTTAGAGTAGGACCCATCTGATTAGAAGCTACCTTGTCGATTGGTAGATGGGCCCGAAATATTTTTGATCAATTATATTCGCAAAGAGCTTCTAGCTGCATTTGCAGTAAGTATGACCACCAAGCATTTATTCTTTCAGTGTTTGCTTATATCTTTGTGCAATTGACTAGCAGAGTGCTGTTACCTGTAGTTCTACTAATCCAAGTGTGTTTCAGCCAAGGTAGAGTGCACCTGCGTTCTCATATTCACTTATTGTGGAGGCGCTGGTTCGTTTATTTTTTCCCCATTGTCACTGCCACTAGGGGGGTGGCTCCCCCTGGTGGTGAGATTGAACCGTGCACCACCAGCCCATTTACCATGTGCTTTTAATCAGATAGCTTGTACAGCTCTATTCTACTCAGCCCATACTGCAGGCTCACAGCTAAGGAGAGGCATGCGTAGGATACAGCTTGGTACTACTTTACCCAGATTGTAGGCTGTAAGCCCAGAAGAGGCATGTTAGAGTAGGACCCATCTGATTAGAAGCTACCTTGTCAATTGGTAGATGGGCCCGAAATATTTTTGATCAATTATATTCGCAAAGAGCTTCTAGCTGCATTTGCAGTAAGTATGACCACCAAGCATTTATTCTTTCAGTGTTTGCTTATATCTTTGTGCAATTGACTAGCAGAGTGCTGTTACCTGTAGTTTTACTAATCCAAGTGAGTTACAAACTGGTACAGAAGGAGAGAGGACCCTGCCCGCAAGGGCTCACAGTCTACAAGGTAAGGGATGAAGGACACAGTAGCTGAGGGTAAAGCTGGTATAGCAGGTATAGCAGCAGTATGGTCACCGTAGGTTGTAGGCTTGTCTGAAGAGGTGGGTTTTTAGGCTTCTTTTGAAGGTTTCCACTGTAGGTGAGAGTCTGATATGTTGGGGTAGAAAGTTCCAGAGTATAGGGGATGCATGGAAGAAATCTTATTATAGGAAGAGGTGATAGGAAGGAAGTCTTGTGAGGATCGGAGATTGTGTGTGGATGCATCGGGAAAGTAGCTCAGAGACGCATGGAGAAGACAGGTTTTAGACGGCAGAGGGGAGAGGCAGAGGAGTAACGGAGTGAGAGGTGAATTAGTCGGGCAGCAGAGTTCAGTATAGATTGGAGGGGTGTGAGGGTGCTAGATGGGAGGCCACATAGCAGGATGTTACAGTAGTGTAGGAGGGAGATGATGAGGGCATGTACAAGCATTTTTGCAGACTCCTGGCTGCGGATGCAAGAGATATCTTTGATTTGGAGGCGGCAAGTGGTGGAAAGAGCTTGGATGTGCAGTTTGAAGGACAGGCAGAATCAAAGGTTACTTCAAGGATAGTACTATTGGACCACAAATCTTTATCTTTATTTATACCTTTAGAGGTACAACTAAATAATGGAAGGCCAGGAATTACAATCTCAAGTACTGAAATAGGAAAATGAAATAATTTGGGGGACGGAGTGAAAAGTGTTTTTTAAGACTAAGAGATTGCCACACTTTGTGTAAAAGTTTAATGGTAGAGAGTGGAAGGGTAGAAGAAGTACTAAAAATTCTACTTGCTGCAAGGTGAATTTGGATTTTGCGGTCGTAGAGTATATAGTTTTCAATTGGTTCCCATTTTTTAGAGATATCTCCATTCCATAAATAACAATAGTTGTTATTTAAAGGGCTTCTGTCATCAGGAACATGGTTATTAAACTGGCTGACGCCCTCGACATGTTGATTGACAGGGCCAGACAAGGTGACGTGAAAACTGCCTGGCTCTGTCAATTACAATGTTGAGGAGGGAGAACAGAGCCTCCTAAAGGCTCATTTACATAAAAGTTAATTTTTCATAAAAACAGAGGCACATAGAAAGAAGGGAGAGAGACTGTTAGCATCAGCTGACATTAGGACATGTTTAAAGTAAGTCACTTTAATAACCATGTTCCTGATGACAGAAGCTCTTTAATACTGAATAATTATGGGCAATTTAGAGCCCCTTGTCCTATAGGAAGAGACAGAATTCCTAATTCTGCAAAGGGTTCCTTTATTAACCCCTTAGTGCTATTTGACGTGTATACTCGTCAAGGAGCACTGCTACTTGGCGCTCCATGACGAGTATACACATGGCATTAAACTGTCACCATGTCTGCAGATATGGTGACAGCGCTAAGACCCCGGCTGTTACACACAGCCAGGGATCTCAGCTAACCGGCCTGGGACCAATGATGGCGGTCCCGGGCCGGCGATCGATATGATTGACCATCTCCTGATGTGCCGGGCGGGTGGATGGGCGCGTGCGATCACCCTGCCCCCACCTTCCTTCCCCCATTTTCAGGATGGCCGAGCCATTAGCAGAGTGTCAGCATACAGCTGACACTCTGCTGGAAACGACCGTTTAACCCCTTCCATGCTGCGCTCCATAGGGACTGCTGTATGGAAGGGGTTAAGAGATGGAGGGAGCTCCCTTCCTCTTCCATCAGACTGCTGCTGTGTTGTGGCAGCGGCCGATGCTTGATGGTTTAACAGATGGAGGGAGCTCCCTCCCACATCCGGCCGTTGCGCTGTTGTGGCAGGGCCGGATAGTTACCATGGCAACCGGACGCCTTCATAGGCTTCCGGCTTGCCATGGTATAGCTGATCAGGCTCCTGCTAAAGGTAGGAGCCTGATCAGGCTTACTGTGAGTGACAATGCACTTCAGTACACTATAGAGTGTACTGCAGTGTATTGTAAACCATCAGACCCACTGGATCGTTAAGAACCAAGTGAGTCTGGGTAAAAAAAAAAGTGAAAAAAGTAAAAAATAAAATAAAATCTAATTTCTTCTTATAGCCACAAATTATATTTGATTAAAAAAAATAAAAAATACACTACACATGTTTGGTATCATCACGTCCGTAACCTGATCTATAAAAAAAATCATGTTACTTTCCCCGCACGGTGAACGCCATAAAAAAAAAAGTATGATGGAATAAAAAAATTTCCCACCTCACTTCCAATTTTTTTTATTAAAAGTGATCAAAAAAGTCATATGTACCCCAAAAGAGTACCAATAAAACCTTCGCCTCATCCCCTAGATGAGACAATCGCCCCAAAAAATGAAAAAAATATGGCCTTCAGAAAATGGTATTGTATAAAATGCTATTATTGTGTAAAACCTAAATAAGAAAATTTAGACATATTAGGTATTGCCACATCCGTAACAACCTTCTCTACAAAATTATCACATGACATAACCCCTGAGGTGAACACCGTAAAAAATAAAAAATAAAAACAGTGCCAAAAAAGCCATTTTTTGTCACCTTACAGCACAAAAATTGCAACACCAAGCGATCAAAAAGGCATATGCCCCCCCAAATAGTACCAATAAAGCCGTCACCTTATCTTGCAAAAAATTAGACCCTACCTAAGACAATCAGTCAAAAAATAAGAAAACTATGACTCAGAAAATGGAGACACTAAAATATGATTTATTTTTGCTTCAAAACTGCTATTATTGTGTTAAAGTGAATTAAATTTAAAAAAGTTGACATATTAGGTATTGCCACGTCCGTAACAACCTGCTCTAAAAAAAATATCACATGCCCTAACCCCGCAGATGAACACCGTAATTTTTTTTAATAAAAACAGTACCAAAAAAGCAATTTTTTGTAACTTAACATCACATAAAGTGCAACACCAAGATATCAAAAAGGCATATGCCCCCCAAAACAGTACCAATCAAACTTTCACCTCATCCTGCAAAAAATTAGATCCTACCTAAGACAATTGGTCAAAAAATAAAAAAGCTATGGCTCTCAGACTATGCTATTATCATGCTATTATTGTGTAAAACTTAAATAATCAAGAAAAAGAAAACATATTAGGTATTGCCACGTCTGTAACGATCTGCTCTATAAAAATGTCACATGACCTAACCCCTCAGGTGAACGCTGTAAAAATAAATAAATAAAAACTGTGCTAAAACAACCAATAGCTTGGTTACCTTGCCCCATAAGGTGTAATAAATGATCAAAAAATTATATGTACCCAAAAATGGTACTAATAAAAACGTCAACTCTTCCTGCAAAAAAATTTGCCCCTGCACAAGACGATTGGCAGAAAAATTTTAAAAAATATGGCATTCAGAAAATGGAGACACAAAAACTAAATTTTTTTCCAAAAATGCTTTATGTAAAACTGAAACAAACAAACAAAGAAAGTAGACATATTTGATATCATTGCGTTGGTAATAACCTGCTCTCTAAAAATAGCACATGATCTACCCTGTCAGATGAATGTTGTAAAAAATAAAAAATAAAAACGATGCCAAAACAGCAATTTTTTGGTTACCTTGCCTCACAAAAAAAATAATATAGAGCAATAAAAAAAATCATATGTACCCCAAAATAGTAGCAATAAAACTGGCACCTTATCCCATAGTTCCTAAAATGGGGTCACTTTTTATGAGTTTTCACTGTAAGGTGCATCTGGGGGGGCTTTGAATGGGACATGGCATCTAAAAACCAGTCCAGCAAAATCTGCCTTCTAAAAACCATACGGCGTTCCTTTTCTTCTGCGCCCTGCCGTGTGCCCTTACAGCGGTTTACGACCACATATGGGGGGTTTCTGTAAACCACAGAATCAGGGTAATAAATATTGAGTTTTGTTTGGCTGTTAACCCTCGATGTGCTAAAGAAAAAAAGGGATTAAAATGGAAAATCTGCCAAAAAGTGAAATTTTGAAATTTAATCTCCATTTTCCTTTAATTCTTGTGGAACACCTAAAGGGTTAACAAAGTTTGTAAAATCAGTTTTGAGTAACTTGAGGGGTGTAGTTTCTACAATGGAGTCATTTATGGGGGGTTTCCACTATATAAGCCGCACAAAGTGACTTCAGAACTGAACTGGTCCTTAAAAAGTGGGTTTTGGAAATTTTTTAAGAATTGTTTCTAAAATTCTAAGCCTTCTAACATCCTAAAAAAATAAAATGACATTTACATGATGCCAACATAAAGTAGACATATCGGAAATGTTAAGTAATAAATATTTATGAGGTATCACTTTCTGTTTTAAAAGGAGAGAAATTGAAATTTTAAAAATTGCTAAGGCTACTTTCACACTAGCGTTCGGGGCTCCGCTTGTGAGTTCCGTTTGAAGGCTCTCACAAGCGGCCCCGAACGGATCCGTACTGCCCCAATGCATTCTGAGTGGATGCGGATCCGCTCAGAATGCATCAGTTTGGCACCGTTTGGCCTCCGCTCCGCTCAGCAGGCGGACACCCGAACGCAGCTTGCAGCGTTTTCGTGTCCGCCTGGCCGTGCGGAGCCAAACGGATCCGTCCAGACTTACAATGCAAGTCAATGGGGACGGATCCGTTTGACATTGACACAATATGGTGCAATTTCAAACGGATCCGTCCCCCATTGACTTTCAATGTAAAGTCAGGATTATACCATCAGATCGGAGTTTTCTCCAATCCGATGGTATATTTTAACTTGAAGCGTCCCCATCACCATGGGAACGCCTCTATGTTAGAATATACCATCGGATTTGAGTTACATCGTGAAACTCAAATCCGACAGTATATTCTAACACAGAGGCGTTCCCATGGTGATGGGGACGCTTCAAGTTAGAATATACTGAGAACTGTGTACATGACTGCCCCCTGCTGCCTGGCAGGTGCTGCCAGGCAGCAGGGGGCAGACCCCCCCCCCCCCTCCTGTATTTAACTTATTGGTGGCCAGTGCGGCCCCCCCTCCCTCCCCAGTATTAATTGTAAGCAGTGCGGCCCCCCTCCCTCTATATTCATCGGTGGCCAGTGTGGATATTAAATATGAGCAGTGCGGTCTCCCCCTCCCTCCCTCCCCAGTATTAAATATGAGCAGTGCGGTCTCCCCCTCCCTCCCTCCCCAGTATTAAATATGAGCAGTGCGGTCTCCCCCTTCCTCCCTCCCCAGTATTAAATATGAGCAGTGCGGCCTCCCCCTCCCTCTATTCATTGGTGGCCAGTGCGGATTCAAAGTATTGTGATCAGTGCGGCCTCTCCTCTCGACCCCCCCCCCCATCATTGGTGGCAGCGGAGAGTACCGATCGGAGTCCCAGTTTAAATCGCTGGGGCTCCGATCGGTTACCATGGCAGCCAAGACGCTATTGCAGTCTTGGCTGCCATGGTTACTTAGCAACAAATAGCAGCATTATACTTACCTGAAGAGCTGCGATCTATGTGACCGGCCGGGAGCTCCTCCTACTGGTAAGTGACAGGTCTATAGGCAATGCGCCGCACAGACCTGTCACTTTACCAGTAGGAGGAGCTCCCGGCCGGTAACATAGATCACAGCTCTTCAGGTAAGTATAATGCTGCTATTTGTTGCTAAGTAACCATGGCAGCCAAGACTGCAATAGCGTCTTGGCTGCCATGGTAACCGATCGGAGCCCCAGCGATTTAAACTGGGACTCCGATCGGTACTCTCCGCTGCCACCAATGAGGGGGGGGGAGAGGAGAGGCCGCACTGATCACAATACTTTGAATCCGCACTGGCCACCAATGAATAGAGGGAGGGGGAGGCCGCACTGCTCATATTTAATACTGGGGAGGGAGGGAGGGGGAGACCGCACTGCTCATATTTAATACTGGGGAGGGGGAGACCGCACTGCTCATATTTAATACTGGGGAGGGAGGGGGAGACCGCACTGCTCATATTTAATATCCGCACTGGCCACCGATGAATATAGAGGGAGGGGGGCCGCACTGGTTACAATTAATACTGGGGAGGGAGGGGGGGCCACCAATAAGTTAAATACAGGAGGGGGGGGGGGGTCTGCCCCCTGCTGCCTGGCAGCACCTGCCAGGCAGCAGGGGGCAGTCATGTACACAGTTCTCAGTATATTCTAACTTGAAGCGTCCCCATCACCATAGGAACGCTTCTGTGTTTAGAATATACTGTCGGATCTGAGTTTTCCGAAGTGAAAAATCAGATCTGAAATAAACTGTTATGCAAACGGATCCGTTCTGAACGGATGCAAGCGTTTGCGTTATAGGAGCGGATCCGTCTGATGAAACATCAGACGGATCCGCTCTGAACGCTAGTGTGAAAGTAGCCTAATTTTTCAAAATTTTTGTTAAATTTGAGATTTTTTCATAAATAAAGGTGAAATATATTGACTCAAATTTATGACTATCATGAAGTACAATGTGTCACGAGTAAACAATCTCAGAATGGTCTGGATAAGTAAAAGTTTTCCAAAGTTGTTACAACATAAAGTGACATATGTCAGATTTCCAAAATTTGACCTGGTCATTAAGGTGAAAAATGGCTGTGTCCTGAAGGTGTTAAAGAGAAAATTAAGGGGGACATAGGGAAGCCCCATATAGTGCCTCTGGAAATCATAAATGAGTCATAGAGCCAAATGTATAAACCATTGCACTTTGGTTAGAGTAGCGGGCCATAGTAGCAGATAAAAAGGAACTGGAAAAATATTTGTGTAACTCTACCCTCACGTAGTGACAGTGTACTCTGTTGAACATCTTCTTTGTGCAGTTCAATGATGAATAATTTGTGTGCTAGCACACGGTGTGGGTACCTCTTTGGCGCACAAAGACGACCTGGATTCAGAGAATTTTGGTATAGATGCTATTTATTATGTTCAGTGGACAACGCGTTTCGGAGTTTATAACTCCTTTTTCAAGTCTTGGGGACGCCAACAGCAATGGTGGCTAGATGGCTGGAGATTCCCTCTGGTGAGGATTGCTGTGTGTGGCCAGGGAATCTCCAGCCATCTGGCCACCATTGCTGTTGGCGTCCCCAAGACTTGAAAAAGGAGTTATAAACTCCGAAACGCGTTGTCCACTGAACATAATAAATAGCATCTATACCAAAAGTCTCTGAATCCAGGTCGTCTTTGTGCGCCAAAGAGGTACCCACACCACTTCCTAAACAGTCCTCAGGAGGCTTGGCAACTCCATCCAAAAGGATTGAACGGGTACCGGCAGCACCAACCCCCCCCCCCCCCCCCCTTGTGTTTCTGCTCTTACGGATGTTGTGCCCATAGACTCACAACACCAAACAAAAAGTGAGCATATTTCATCCACTTTGTTAGCTGATTATCGTTGCTTACTACCCTATGAGCGCCTCTCCCTTTTTTTTTTTCTCTTGCCATAATTGTTGTGCAGTTCACTGTGATACCTGTTGCAGTCTAGGCTGGCTCTCTGTGCTCTCACGTACTGGCTATGTATGCTGGCTGCAGACTTCTGTAGATGTGTGTAAACAGTTCCCTGTGATTTGTATGCTCTCTGTTTGCCTTGTTCATGTAAGAGTAATGTTTCCCTGGTCTGAGTGCCTCACATCAGGTGGTAAAGGTGTCTTAAAGGGGTATTCCCATCTTGAACATTGGGGACTTATAGCTAGGATATGCCTCCAATGTCTGATAGGTGCGGGTCCCACCTCTGGGACCTGCACCTATACTTAGGATGGAGCCCGCAACGTGCCGGAGGGTGTAACGTGCATGCGTGGCCACACTCCATTCATTCCTTAGCGAGCGCTGAAGATAGCTCCCAAATCTCTTCATGTATTGTTTTTTTAGCCTGCTTCACATTGACAGATAATTTCTATTAAAATGATGTTTAGATTCAAGGTAGGGCGGTAGTCATGACTAACTGTGGCTAGTGAAATTGAACCCAATTGTCAATTGAATCTGGTTAACTGGTTGATTTCATAGTTAAGGGGCAGGTACTGTTTTCACATAGGGTCTGGTAGGAAGGAACAGCAATTTTCTTTCAATAAATGAAATCATAATTTAAAAACAGCATGTAGTATTAACTTTGAGTTTGACAACTATGGAAAAATAGAAAAAAAATTGGAAGGGGCAAATTATTTTTCACAGCACTGTAAATGTAAGACAGATATTGCAGCATCCCTTCTTTTCTTTGTGCACAGTGTATGGGAGATATCATAGCAGCTAGTTCCCATCCGCTAGCTCAGGGAAACCTGTCAATTAGAAATGTAGTCTGCAGAGGTAAAAAAAAAAGTTGATAACATTTCATCTGAAAACAACAGGTACACTTTAAACTTTTAACAAACACTATACATGGGCTTAAAGGGGTATTCCCACCACAGACAATGAGGGCATATCGATAGGACCTACACCGAGAACGGAGTGGGGAAGGTAGCGGAGGGCACACTGCGCATGCGCATTTATTTTTATGGGGCCGCCAAAAATAGCCGAGTGCTGGCTCGGCTATATCAGTTGGCCCCATAGAAATTAATGGGAATGGTGGCCATTCTAGTGCGGTGCGCTTCCATTGACTTGTATAGGGAAAGAGCTTGGTGGGGGCTAGGCCCCAGGAAACCCGGGGTCCTCCATCCACCGATCTTCCCACTCCGTTCTTGGCATAGGTGTGGGTCCCACCTATGAGACAATGGGGGCATATCCTAGCGATATGCCCCCATTGTCTGTGATGGGAATACGCCTTTAACATTTTTATTTGTGATTATGATGGTAGCGCATACTTTATCATTGCAAAAACTGAATTTTACCAAATAAAGATGGTTCGTCCAAATGTTTTGGTTTGTTTGCTATGGGTTTTGGTTACACTGGCGTTATTTATTCATAGTCACATCTTTGGCCATCCAACTGTTTCATATTTTTTAATATACAGTGTATATATAATATATATATATATATATATATATATATATATATATATTTGTCATTAAGTTCAAGATTTTCTTGATACTTTAAAGTTTGATTAAGATGCCCTTTAGGATTGTAGTAAAAAATGAAGCAGGAGATGTTCTGCTTCATGAAGTGGAAAATGTGATTTCACCCACCTCAGTGACTTCTGATGGGCTTGTGCCCGTGAAAGGACATCTGTTTACATGGGAAACAAAGCAATTTGATTTGTGTGAGGAATTACCTGCAGAAAAAAATTACTTGACAAGCAGGTCCCCTAATATTATTCACCACACTGAATATTATAACACCCACTTAAATGCTTCATATAAAATATAGTTCAGCCCTGTCAATCTTCATGGAAGCCCTGTATCCTTCATTTAATTTAAAAATTCAGTTGAGTTTTACAGAATGTATCTATAGACATTGGAAATAACGTCACATATAATAGACGGCTATGATCATCATCGCATTGCCAATAGTCTCCCAGGACATGCATATCGCATCTTGATAAAGGTCTATGTAAGGAAATGGGGCCTTTATTATAAACATTTTCCCAGAGCTTATGAATTACTTAGATACAGATGTTGAAAATATATTTGAAGGCATACTGAAGACAGAATACCACTGAGAACGCGGTGCCACTCAGTGCTTCCTTTAGGGTACTTTAGGTTTCCTTTAGTCACAGGATCTAATGTTCACTTGTGAGTTAAATTAATTCTAAAAATAAGAAATACCTCCAATGTCTGATAGGTGCGGATCCCACCTCTGTGACCCACACTTATACTTAGAGCAAAGGTTGTTATACAAGGAAAGAATAGATAAACTTTGAAAATCACCTATTGTGAATGGTGGATCCTGCCTTATCTGTGCACAGAGGTGATATCATTACATGCAGGATTACAATAATAGATAAGCAGATAACTGGAGTAAAGTGATCTGTAGAGACCAAGAAGTGGTGCCTATTATTAGGCTTAGTGACCAGTGCGAAAAACTGCAGGATTTTCTGTTTTTTGTTCAAATATTAGTGACATGGAAAATGAAAAATAACATTACCAAAAATGTTTTAACCTCCTGTCACATTAAAATTGGAAAAATCCTCCCAAAAATGTAACTTTTCTTTTGGTAGACTTTTAATATGTGACTATAGTAACATAGTTTATAAGGCTGAAAAAATACATCTGTCCATCTAGTTCAGCCTGTTAGCCTGCAAGTTGTTCCAAAGGAAGGCAAAAAAATAAGTAAATCTTGTTGGCGCACAACTCAGGGGACACAATCAAATTTTTAACCCCTTAGTAAAATAACTAATTTTAGCTTTAAGGACCAGTAACATTTTCTTCCTTTGTGTTCCAGCAGTCATAACTTTTTATTTTTTTCTTCTAAATGTTTTAATTTTTATTTTGTAAGATTAGTTGTAAGTTTTAGAGGAACCATTTTCGGGTATATATAGTGTATTAAATAACTTTTATTTTTAGGGGGAAAGATAAAAAAACAGCAATTAAAAAAAATAAATTGTGGAATTTATTTACAGCGTTCACTGTGTGGTAATAATAATATAGCTTTATCATGTGTATCAGTGCAATGATGATAATGCCATATTTATATACATTTTTCATATTTTTTATGTTTCCTCCGGCAGGCTATCAGCTCCCGACTGAAGTGGAGGGGTGGCTGCTTTAGCTGGTCATATTTCTGGATAGGTAGCAGCTAGAGATATGGGCCTTCTCTTGTTTGAAATCTGGAATTCCAACCTTTCAAACAATACCAGAATGTCACAGGTTAAGGGGGGGGGAAAACACCAAATACACACCACAACGAATAGACAACAATCTAGCACTCAAAAGCTAAGGAAGAGGGATGGTGACCTCCTAGTAATCCCTAGGCCTTTCCCTAACTCCTGCCAGTATGAGCAGATCCTGATGCTGGAAACACTCATACACCGGATACCTAAAGCCCTGCTAAAACTGACGAGTCCTAGGATAGGTAGCAGGGGATGAGACATCTGGTTCCTTCCGGAATGAAGTGACCTGCGTCTCCCTGAGGCCTAGAAACAACACACACCAGATAATAAGAAACAGCAAAGGAAAAAAGTACTTAGCTTAGAGATGTATGGAGAAGCAGGATCCAAGATAAACCAGCACTAGCAACTTCAAGCAGA
Organism: Bufo bufo; assembly: GCF_905171765.1. Lineage (NCBI taxonomy): Eukaryota > Metazoa > Chordata > Amphibia > Anura > Bufonidae > Bufo > Bufo bufo. Next base: position 437,704,203 of record NC_053389.1, on the reverse strand, counting down.
AACTATCAACTGCATGGTCAGCAGTGTGAGGTGGATCTAAATAGAGCCCCATCACTGATAACAAGCAGAAACTGAGGAGAGGTGAGATCCTGCCAAAAAACAACATACATAGAGGAAAACAGAGAGACCTGTCAGCCCTCACGTGCAGCAAGTCTATCCGATCTTCTCACCTCTCTCACAGGAGGGACCGTGACACAGAATCATGATATTATCTATAGTGAAAGTAAAAGCAGTATTTACTATGTTTATTCCCAACTCGATTTCTAACAGCAATATCTCATGCTGATATTGTGCTAATGCTGTGATTCCGTTCTATGAAAGCTTGGGATGCCAGCTTTCAAACAAGACCAGGCCTATGTCTCTAACTGCTGCCAATCCAGAGATATAAGCAGCTAAATCATCACAATCAGCTGGATAGGACTGAACAGTTAAGTGCTTTTCTGTAAGCCTCAGATGAGCTCAGGCAAAACTGTTAGGTGGTTGAAAATATGTTAAACTTGAACATGTTATTTAAACAACATTTTCTGATGACACATTTCCTTGCCTGCCCCCTTGGCTAAGTCCAGCCCCCAGACAAAAATGAAATAAATCAGCAGGAAATGAACCTTGTGTAGAGAACAGGATTGCTACAAGACTTTGTTTCGGGATGATGCAGAAAATCCTGTAGACTCACACACAGTGGGAGCAAAAAATGTTTTTACTGTTCATTTTGTAGATTGAATGCTCCTTCAAAGCCTTTGTACAGACTTACAAAAATATGGCAGCTTTCTTAACCACTTCCCAACCGCCAATTGACTATAAACATCCTGGGCAGTCGGATTTATCTCTGATCGGACGTTTCAGAACGTCCTTTCAAAGATGGCAGCTGCATGCTAATCGTGCAGCTGCCGAGCTGTGGGGCCCGCTGTCAGTGACAGCAGGGCACCACAGAGAGAAGGCAGGGACCGTTCCTGGGTGTCTCTGCCTTCTAGATTGTTGTACACACAGAGCTCAACGACGCTGATGCTTCCTGTCCTGGCCCGGTGATCATGTGACCTCCAGGGCTGGGGGAGTGCAGGAGCTGATGGGTCTTCTAAAGACCGTGATCAGCCCTCAACTGAGGCTGTACAGTATAGTATTATGCTGTACAGCCTCTCTGGGGGGTGTATTTCCACTGTAACTGGGGCTACTATGTCAGCCCCAGTTACAGGAGAAATAAATTGAGAAAATTGCAACACAAAAACATATTTTTTTCAAAAAATGCTCTTATTGTGTAAAACTTAAAAAAAATTGACATATTTGGTATCATTGCGTCTTTAACAATTGGCTCTACAAAAATATCACATGATCTACCCCATCAAGTGAACGGTGTAAAAAAACTAATAAAAATTATGCCAAAACAGCTTTTTTTAGTCACCTCACCTCACAAATAACATTATATCAATCAATCAAAAAGTTGTATGTACCCCAAAATAGTAGCAATAATAACGTCACCTTGTCCTGCAAAACCAAGCCCTCACACGAGACTATAGCCAGAAAAATTCAAAAAATATGGCTCTAAGAAAATGCTAACACAAAAACATTAGATTTTTTCTAAAATAGTTTTTATTGTGTAAAATGTCCTTAATGACCGGATCTATAAAAATATCACATGATCTACCCCATCAAGTAAACGGTATAAATAAAAAAAATAGAAAAATGACACTAAACAGCTTTTTTTGTGACTTCACCTCCCAAAACATTTGATAAAAAGCAACCAGAAAGCCAAATGTCCCCCAAAATGGTGCCAATACAAACTACAGCTTGTCCCACACAAAATAAACCCTCACGCAGCTCATTCAACAAAAAATTAAAACAGTTATTGCTCTTAAAAACCATGACAGAAAATTCCATGTTAGAAAATCCAGATGCCGCTCCTTCCCTTTTGAGCCCTAGCGTATCCCCAAATAAAAGTTTACGACCACAGTTGTATTCAGGAGAAAGTGGGCAGCAAATTGTGGGGGGATATTCTCCTGTTATCATTTGTGAAAAATAAAGTTTGGGCCTAAAGCACCATTTTCTTGTAAAATAAAACACTGTGGGGATATCTCAGGGTCTCTTCAAATACAACATGGTACCCAAAGACCATTCCAGCAAAATCTGCCCTCCAAAAACCATATGGCGCTCCGTGCCTTCTGTGCCCTGTCGTGTGCCCAAACAACGGTATACAACCACATGTGGTGTGTTTCTGTAAACTGCAGAATCAAGGTAATAAATATGGAGGTTTGTTTTGTTGTTAACCCTTGATGAGTTCCAGGAAAAAATTGATAAAAATGGAAAATCTGCAAAAAAAGAAAAAATAAATTAAATTTCACCTCTATTTTGCTTTAATTTAATGGGTTGGTTCTATCATGTAAGCCCCACAAAGTGACTTCATAACTGAACTAGTCCTTAAAAAAGTTGACTTAGTTGAATTAAAAATTGCTACTAAAATTCTAAACCTTCTAAAGTCCTAAAAGAACAAAATTACATTACCAAAATTATGCAAACATAAAGTAGACATATGAGGAATGTTAATTAATGAATATTTTATGAGGCATCACTATCTGTCTTAGAGTACTTTCACACTTGGGGCAAAGGATTCTGACAGGCAGTTCTGTTGCCGGAACTGCCTGTCGAATCCGGCAATCCGGACGCAAACAGATCCGTTTGTGAGACAGATCCGGATGCGGATCCGTCTCACAAATGCATTGCAATGCCGGATTCGTCTCTCCGGTGTCATCCGGAAAAACAGTACTATTCTTTGCACTTTTAAAGGTCTGCGCATGCACAGGCAGGAAAGCCGGATCCGTTTTGCCGGAACACTTAATGCCGGCACTAATACACTTCAATGTAAATTAATGCCGGATCCGGCATTCCGGCAAGTGATCAGTGTTTTTGGCAGGAGAGAAAACTTCAGCATGCTGCTGTATTTTCTCCGTCCAAAAAACGTAAGAGGGACTGAACTGATGCATCCTGAACGGATTGCTCTCCATTCAGAATGCATTAGGAAAAAACTGATCAGTTTTTTTTCAGTATTGAGCTCCTGTGACGGAACTTAATACCGGAAAACAAAAAAGCTAGTGTGAAAGTACCCTTAAAAGCAGAGAGATTCAAATTTAGAAAACAGTGAATTTTTTTCACATTTTCGATAACGTTTGGATTTTTTATAAATAAAGGTAAAACATATTGACTCAAATTTACCATTAACATGAAGTACAATGTGTCATGAGAAAACAATCTCTGAATGGCTTGGAGAAGTAAAAACGATCCAAAGTTGTTACCACATAAAGTGACACATGTCAGATTTTCAAAATTAGGCCTGTTCTGCAAGTGGTTTAAAAAATCCTCTGCATCCAAACCGATGTTGTGTGTGGTACTGTAACTGTAGCCAAATTCACTCAAATGTTGCTGAGCTGCAATATCCAGAACAACCCATAAAAAGGTGTACTGCTCTTTCTGAAAGAACTTCTGTACAACTTTTAAGAGCCGTGAATTCTCAAGAGCCTTGACATTATATTTCAATCTAGGTGTACAATTCTGGCAATATATAAAGATACTTTCTTATATGTTTTTGAGAAAATATAAAAGCTTGCTGGATAATTGTCATCTTTATCATACTAGAAATTTGCCATATATTAAGAAAAATACAGTATATAGTCCCCCAAAGAGGTTGAATTTATCTTGTTGAATTTTATCTCCTTATGACCAAGCGACATACATGTATTGTGCTTGGTGCTGGGCTTTAATCTGGAGGGTCAGACATGGACAGGGACCCTGAGGAGAATACAGAAGTGGTTTATCACCACGTCTGCCCTCTTCTTTGCTCAATGAGTGTTATGCAGTGAATAGAGGAAGTGGCTATAATTTAAAAAGAAAATTAATTTAAAAAAAACTCTCTAAAGAACATATTAATAAAAGCCCTAGATTTTACATTCAAAATTATTTTGACAGTCCATTAAATAAAAAAGTTAGGACCGATAAAACCATCATGTGCGCTAAATTGCGAAAAAGTATCTGGTCATTAGGGCCTTTTCAGGACTGATCATTAAGGGGTTAAACAAGTTGAACAGCTGAAAAGGATGACTCAGGAATTTGAACTTTTTTTAAAATTATTTTAAAGGGTAATGTTCTTTAAGACTGTGAGTGGTGACCATATGTGTGTGGGATGGAAGGGTGTAGTCCAAAGATGATTGCATACTAGTTCCCAAAATGCTCAGTCGGAGTGGAAAGTTTATATTGAATTTATAAGGCGGCCTACACAATTTAATTTTTTTTGCATGTGAAGCAAAATCAAACCACTCACCTGCATAAAGAATATTCCTAATCCAAATTCAAGTGTCAAACATCGCTGATCATTGTCGTAGACAATCCTGCATGAAGCTTTAAGTAGGATTTGTTGCCCACACACTACTTTTTAGAACAGTTTTAAAACACATGAATCTCAAAGTACTTGTGGTAATGTGAATGCATAAAATCATAAGCTGTGAGACAGTTCCTTCTCCCACGCCTCAGTCCCTCAGCCCCGTACATGGATCTAATCTTACATTAACGAGTTGTTAGCCTGGTTGTTGAGTTAGGTCAAAATACATAACTCTAGGTATGACCAGCTTTACACATTGAACTAACAGTGTAACATTGGGGCATATCTACCATAATAGCAGGGCACACAACTGCTATACAGCCTGTGATTTGGCTCTGAATGCACCCTACTACCCACTACACAGCCATAGTGTTTGCTTTCAGCCACCACTAGGGGTAGCTTACTGTGCATGAAAGACACAACATCTTACTCCGATTGAGTTCAATATTTTTTTTTAACAAATCTCTTTTTATTAATGATTTGCTACAAAAGGATATATACAATTCATTATTGCGGACTAAGTAGTTACAAAAAAGGTATGTAGTAATTGTTACAGTTTGAAGAACACATTACAGAATGGCTGAAATGTTTGAGATAAAGGATCAGGGGTGGAGTTATGGGGGGAATGAGGAAAAAGAAAAGAAAAAGATGGGGGGGTAAAGGTGAGGAGGCGGAAGGGAAGGGGGAAATGATAAATGAGCTAGTAACATTTCATAGCACAATGCTCCATGGTATTAAAAAGTACAAAACATTTTATAGATTGGAGAACGACCACAGAGTATAACAAGAGAGAAATTTTACATTAAATCATGGCTACGTGAACCTATGAAACTATGAAACCTTGCATGTGAAAAGGTTGCATTACAAAGGTACTAGAAGTAAAAGGCAACTGGCTAGTCTAAATGTCAATGATGATTCAAATGTTAGAGGTTACCTCCCTGAGGTGGTGTAGGTTATAAGGGAAAATGCCTAATTCCCTTTCCCTGATCCACGGAACACTATCCACGGTTTCCACAACCTTAGAAATCTGGAATGAGACCTGGTAGTCCAGCCTGCCAATTCCTCCATCAGATACATCTGATCAATCTTATCGTACCAATTCTCCAGTGAGGGCCTTTAACCAGTTTAGGGGAATTAACAAACTGGTTGTCTGAATTAAAAGGCTCGGTAAGTCAAACAACGACGGCTGACACTTTTTTGAGGGGAGCCAAAAAAAAAGTACTGATTGAGGAGAGCGCTCTATTGAGGAATTACAGATCTCGTTTATTTTGTGCTCCACTTGTTCCCAAAAAGGGTGAATTAGCGGACAATACCACATGATGTGGCCTAAGGTGCCTCTCTGTGTTTTACATCTCCAACACAAATTATTGCTTGTAAGACCCATTTTGAAGAGTTTTAAAAGAATGTTCCTGCGTTTTTATGCACCTGAAAAAACCATGGGATCTCAAAAAGATCTGAGCTACCTCTTGTGGAGTGAAAGACCTATCTAGATCTTCTTCCCAAGCTTTTATAAAGGCCGGGGTTTACGCCTCCATTTTTGGAAAGCAGCCACTTGTAAAGGAGTGAGATATTATGCCTCGGTAGGGTATCATGAGAGGTAAGCTGTTCAAACCAAGTAGGGGTAGAAACATTGGTGTATTTGGTATTCAATGTCTGACACGCACTGTATAACTCCTGTCTTGGCAAGAAGCTTCCATCCTTAATAAATCTGGAGCAGAAGGGCGAAATATCATCTACGGATTTCAAATCCTATAAAAGAGAAGATAATGGGGTACCTGCTAAGAGACTCCAAAATTGTGGCATGTGGGACAAGTTGGGTTTGAACAGGAAAGGGATGGCTTCTGCTGGCAGACTACTAGGTGGGTCTGAGAAAAGTTTTACAACAGAATTGAAGTTGTAGATATTCAGGTAAAGGCCCTTGGATATTCCTATGGCCATTACATTAGGAGTAACAATGCCCCAAAGCCCTGCATATTGTTTCTCAGACAATAGTACAAGCTCGATATCGGAACCCAGTGTTTGATATTTAGAGATGCATAATTGTAACCATCTTTATAACTATATCGCTTTATAGTAGTAATTCAAATCCGGCAGGCCAAATCCCCCTTGCGTGCGGGTTTTAATTAACCTATCGTGAGCTGATCTAGGTTTTCTTATTTTTCCACATGAAGGAAGTAAAAATCTGTCTAACTCTTCTGAAGATTTAATGAGGAAGATGGATAGGGACCATTTGAAGAAGATACAGCAACTTTAGAACTATGTACGTTTGGAGCAAATTTTTTCGGCCTATCCAGGAAACCCATGGAAATGATAGGGATTGTAGCTGATTCTGAATCTTCTTCAGGAGAGGTAAGTAATAGGATCTATACAGCTTGGAGGGATCATTAGTGAGTTCTATTCCCAGATATGTTAGGGAGTCATCACTCAATCTAAAAGGGTAAGATGTTTTGAGGAAATGTGTCATTCGGATCGATAGCGCCACACCCATAGCTACTGATTTAGAGTAATTTATCTTAAAGTTAGATAAAGATCCAAAAGTGGAAAAGAGATCTAGGAAATGAGGGAAGGCTTGTTTGGGATTTGTGATAAAGAACATTAAGTCGTCCGCAAAAGCAGCACACTTATGTTCGACTGTATTTATTGACAGGCCTTGTATCAATGGATTATCACAGAACGCCTGAAGTAATGTCTCCATCACTAATATAAACAAAGACGGGGATAGGGGACACCCCTGCCGAGTCCTGTTAGTGATGTTAAATGGTCTAGATAAGATACCATTAACCCTCACACTAGCGCTAGGGGCATGATATAAGGACATGATCGCCTGTATAAACAAGTCAGGAATTCCAAACCTGTGGAGAGTGCGCTGTGCTTAGAGCCAGTCAACCCGGTCAAAAGCCTTCACTGCGTCTGTACTTAAGAGCACGAGAGCCTGTGATTTACTCTTAGCCCAAGAAATAGCATTGATAAGTCGACAGGATTGAAAATTCCCTTCTCTTCCTATTACAAAGCCTTCTTGTTATTTGTTGATTATCTGTGGGGTTATAACATTAAGTCTAGATGCTAATAATTTGGCCCATATTTTTATATCTAGGTTAAGCAAAGAAATAGGCCTATAATTGCCGCATTCTCGAGCATCTTTACCTTCCTTGGGGAATATGGTGATTGTGGCTTCCAGCGTTTGTTTTGGGGGAGTTTCTCCTTCTGCAAAAGCATGACACCACTTAGTTAAGTGTGGGATTAAAGTGGGCAGGAACTTCTTGTAGTATCCTATCGGTAGGCCATCTGGACCCAGGACCCTACCCAAAGGCATTCTTTTGATAATCTTTTGGACCTCTTCTTCTGTAAATGGTTTTAACAGAGAGGAGCATTCTTCTGGACTGAGTTTGGGAAGATTTAGGGCATTTAAAAATTGGTCTATTTGTCTCACTCTTTCAGACTCACAGGACTTATTTGGTGACATTCCAGGGACGTTATCAAGATTATACAAATTTTTATAGAAGGAGCAGAACTCCTCTGCTATAGCATCTGTAGAGGAGACAAACGTTCCCTTGTTCGTCTTAATAGAGGAGACAAATTGGGCCGCTTTCCTCTGCTTGATCTGGTGAGACATAAACTTATTTCCCTTATCGCCATGCATATACTGTCTGAATTTTGCGTATTGGTAAGCTTTTGCACACCTTATGTTAAGCAACTCTTTTAGCTGTCTCCTTAAGGATTTAAGATCATCCTGAGCAAGGGGTAATTTAGATTGTTTCTGTGTAAATTATTGTTTTATTTGGATTTTATACTTATTTTTTTCATAAGTACAAAACAGATTACATAAACAATCTGAGCATAACAGCATACATTGTAGCAAAATAGATAAAGCACGTTATCAGTATAGATCATATAAATCAGCTTCAAATTTATTTCTGTATGGATTAAATTGCAGCAATTTGGAGCCCAGGGCAATAAATTCACCACGAATGAAGGCTTTGTGAGCTTCCCAAACAGTAGTCTGGGGGGTGTCTTGCTGTTTATTATCCTGGAAATAATGGGTTAATTTGAGAGTGATATCAGAGACGTGCTTGTCTGAGTCTAATAGGGTTTCGTTTAGGTGCCACATCCATTCCCTTATAGAAAGGTTAGCAAAGGCGGCGAGTGAAGTTGTTACAGAGGCATGATCGGAAACTGTGATGGAGCCTATGGAAGACTTTTTTTTAGCATTTCTATATGGGGATTAGACAGGAAGATATAATCTAACCGTTGATAGGAACGGTGAACCGCTGAATAAAATGTGAAATCTTTTTACCGAGACATTTAATGTCCTCCAGGTGTCTATTAAGTGCAATTTCCTTAATAATTTTCTGACTTCCTCCAAGCGTTTTTTGTGATTGGTGGAACTGCCTAGTGATGTGTCTAAGCTAGGGTTCAAAGATACATTAAAGTCTCCCCCCATTATTTTTACACCTTTAGCAAAGTCTTGGAATTTGGTCAGGGTCGTTTTAAGCCAGCGATGTTGTCGGGTGTTAGGGGCATAAAGACCTGCAAGTGTTACCAATAGGTGACCAATCTTACCCTTCACAAATATGAATCTGCCTTCAGAGTCTTGCTGCATTACTACTGGTACAAACGGTATGTTTTTGCTAATCGCTATACTAACTCCTCTAGAAGCAGATCCATATGTGCTATGAAACCACTGTGAATAGTGTGATTTGGATATAGACGGAATCTTTCCTGTCTTGAAATGCGTTTCCTGTAGAAAGCATATGTCACTTCCAATTTTTTTCAGAAGTGTGGAGATTTGAGACCTTTTTTGGGGCGTGTAAAATCCTCTAACATTGAAGGTGGTTATGTTCAATTCTGTCATAGATATATCGATAGAGTGTAATGCAATAACTTCTGAAATATCATGCAAGGTGGAAAAACCAACATTAAAACATAGAAACATAGAAACATAGAATGTGTCGGCAGATAAGAACCATTTGGCCCATCTAGTCTGCCAATATACTGAATACTATGGATAGCCCCCGGCCCTATCTTATATGAAGGATGGCCTTATTGCCTATCCCATGCATGCTTAAACCCCTTCACTGTATTTGCAGCTACCACTTCTGCAGGAAGGCTATTCCATGCATCCACTACTCTCTCAGTAAAGTAATACTTCCTTATATTACTTTTAAACCTTTGCCCCCTCTAATTTAAAACTGTGTCCTCTTGTGGTAGTTTTTCTTCTTTTAAATATGCTCTCTTCCTTTACCGAGTTGATTCCCTTTATGTATTTAAAGTTTCTATCATATCCCCTCTGTCTCTTCTTTCTTCCAAGCTATACATATTAAGGTCCTTTACCTTTCCTGGTAAGTTTTAGTCCTGCAATCCATGTACTAGTTTAGTAGCTCTTCTCTGAACTCTCTCTAGAGTATCTATATCCTTCTGGAGATGATGGCCTCCAGTACTGCGCACAATAATCCAAGTGAGGTCTCACCAGAGTTCTGTACAGCGGCATAAGCACTTCACTCTTTCTACTGCTTATACCTCTCCCTATACATCCAAGCATTCTGCTGGCATTTCGTGCTGCTCTATTACATTGTCTTCCCACCTTTAAGTCTTCTGAAATATTACTCCTAAATCCCTTCCTCAGATACTGAGGTCAGGACTGTGTCAAATATTCTATATTCTGCCCTTGGGTTTTTACGCCCCAGGTGCATTATCTTGCACTTATCCACATTAAATTTCAGTTTCCAGAGTTCGGACCATTCTTCTAGTTTTCCTAAATCCTTTTCCATTTGGCGTTTCCCTCCAGGAACATCAACCCTGTTACATATCTTTGTGTCATCAGCAAAAAGACAAACCTTACCAGCGAGGCCTTTTGCAATATCACTTATGAAGATATTAAACAAAATCGGTCCCAGTACAGATCCCTGTGGAACCCCACTGGTAACATGACCTTGTTTTGAATGTTCTCCATTGACTACCACCCTCTGTTGTCTGTCACTCAGCCACTGCTAATCCACTCAACAATATGGGAGTCCATGCTCAATGACTGCAGTTTATTGATAAGTCTTCTATGTGGGACAGTGTCAAAAGCCTTACTAAAATCTAGATATGCGATGTCTACTGCACCTCCACCGTCTATTATTTTATTCACCCAGTCAAAAAAAATCTATAAGATTTGTTTGACATGATCTCCCTGAAGTAAACCCATGTTGTTTTTCATCTTGCAATCCATGGGATATTAGATGTTCCACAATCCTATCCTTTAATAGGGTTTCCATTAATTTGCCTACTATTGATGTCAGACTCACTGGCTATAGTTGCTCGATTCCTCCCTACTACCTTTCTTGTGAATGGGCACGACATTTGCCAATTTCCAATCTTCCGGACGACTCCTGTTACTAATGATTGGTTAAATAAATCTGTTAACGGTTTTGCCAGCTCACCACTAAGCTCTTTTAATAATTTTGGGGTGTATCTCATCAGGCCCCTGTGACTTATTTGTCTTCACCTTAGACAGCAAACTTAGAACATCTTCCTCTGTAAAGATACATGCATCAAACGATTTATTAGTCATTCTTCTAGTGGAGGTCCTTCTCCTTTTTCTTTTGTAAAAACTGAACAGAAGTATTCATTAAGGCAGTCGGCTAGCCCTTTATTCTCTTCTACATACCTTCCGTCCTTTGTTTTTATTTAGTTATTCCTTGTTTTAATTTCCTTTTTTCATTTATATATCTGAAGAATGTCTTATCCCCTTTTTCATAGACTGAGCTAGTTTTTCTTCTGCCTGCGCTTTAGAAGTTCTTAATAACTTCTTGGCCTCTCTCTGCCTGATCTTGTAGATTTCCTTATCTTCATTGCTCTGTTTTTTTTATAATTACAAAATGCTAGCTTTTTATTTTTAATGATTTGGGCCACTTCTGCTGAGTACCACAGTGGTCTCCTCCTTTTTTGCTTTACTGACAAGTCTAATGCAATTTCTGTTGCCTTCAATAATGCACCTTTAAGTAGTCCCATTTCTCCTGGACTCCATGTAATCCGTTCCAGTCTGATAAGGACTCATTTATGACTAATTTCATTTTTGAAAAGTCTGTTTTTCTAAAATCTAAAACTTTTGTTTTTGTGTGGATTCTTTCACAGTTCTTATATTAAACCACACTGACTGGTGATCACTAGATCCCAAGGTTTCGCCTACAATGACATCATATACAGAATCCCCGTTTGTGAATAACCAAATCCAAAATCGCCTCCCTTCGGGTTGGCTCCTCAACCACTTGTTGTAGAGATAACCCCAGTTAGGGAATTTAGAATATCTGTACTCCTGGTAGAACTTGCTATTTTGGTTTTCCAGTTTATATCTGGAAGATTGAAATCTCCCATAATGATAACTTCTCCTTTCATTGTCATTTTAGCTATTTCTTCAACTAGTAGATCATCTAGTTCTTAACTTGACCAGGTGTCTATATATCACACCTACACGAGTTACTGCATGGTTAGCAAACTGCAACGTAACCCAAACTGACTCTATGTTGGCCTCACCAACTTGTATTAGGTTAGATTTAATGCTATCTTTCACATACAGGGCCACTCCTCCTCCTTTCTTGCCTTCTCTGTCTCTTCTGTATAAAGAGTACCCTGGTATGGTTATGTCCCAGTCATTTCTTTCATTAAACCCATGTCTCCGTAACAGCCACTAAATCTACATTCTCAGATGCCATTATTGACCCAAGTTCATAGATTTTTTTACCTAAACTGCGAGCATTTGTAGACAGGACTCTGAGCTTATCATTTCTTAACCTCTGTGCTTCTGACCTTTCTGGCATTGTTTCGGGGGGCAATTGGACTCTTTTATTTTCACTCTTTTGCCCCCCCCTTCCTAGTTTAAATACTCTTTCGCAAATTCTTGGAGTTGTTCACTAAGTACATTTGTTCCTTTGAGAGAAAGATGCAAACCATCTTTTTTGTACAGTTCCTTTCTATTCCAAGTAGAGCTATCATGAGAAACAAAGCCAAATCCTTGCTCTTGACACCATTTACCAAGCCATATGTTGAACTCCTTTATGCGCCTCTGCCTATCATTCTGAACATTATGCACAGGCAGAACTTCAGAAAATGAAATGGTGGATGCAAAATCCTGTACGTCATTACCAAGTGTGATAAAAGATTTTTTCACCTCTGACACTTCATTGCAAGCCAGGTCATTTGTCCCTGAATACATAATACTGAATACATAAAAATCAAATGAGCTGAGTACATAAAAATCAAATAAGCTGGATACATGAGAACAAGTATAAGCATCAGAGAATAGGTAGTGTACCAAAGTGATAGTGGTGATGAGCCACTGTGTAGTAGCTTGGAGGGGTAGATGGTTATGGAGATACATCCTAACCCATGCCCTCCACGACCGTGCTTGTGTTAACAATATAACTGCCTTTCCATAGGGTGGTAAAGTGAAAAATACATATGGCAGAGACTAAAACTACTTAAAGAATGCACAACTGCTGAAGAAAAATGTGTATCACACCACGCAGGTAAACCCATTACAGCAGATTAGATAGTTTCCATAGTGGGAACAGCCCCCAACACTGTTTTCCACCTATGCCAAATTATTTGCATATAGTAGGCTACTGCAGTAGGATCAGTATAACCTTGAAAGGGGATGGTGCGACACTTCTTGAAATGAATCCAGTATATAATGTTCCGGATTGTGCTCAGGTGTTCTCTTTCACTCCGGGCGCTTTTCTATTAGTGAAGGATTTTTGCTTGGAAGCCACTTTCCAGGCATCCTGGGAAGGGAGCTGTGGTAATCCCGAGACTGTGATGTTCACTGGCACCCAGGAATCTAAAGTGAGTGGTGAATTTCCAGAATTTTCCATGTCGCAGGTAGATCTTGTGGCGAGCGAACTATACAGCGGCGTCCATTTTTAGCAAATGTAATCCCAAAAGGGTAGAGCCACTTATACAACAGCTTATGGTTTCTCAAGTGGTCTGTTAGTGGTCTTAGAACCCTGTGTTTAGCCAAGGTGGAGGAGGCTAAGTTCTGAAACATTAAGACCAATGATTCACCATACTTGAGTTCTGTTTTCTTGCAGGATGCTTGCAAAATGGCTGCTGTGTCTTTGTAGCTGAGAAGGCCACATATTACATCTCTGGGGAGCTCACCATTTCTGGGTGCGGTGCGCAGGGAGTGATGTATTCTTTCAATGGTGATGCCTGCAGCTCTTTCCTCGCCCAGTAGATCAGCAAACAGTGTCTTAGCAGCTATTTGTAGCTCCTCTGGAGCTACTGATTCATCAAGCCCTTTTAGTCTAATGTTCTTTCGCCTACTTCTATTTTCCTGGTCCTCAATCATGAGGAAGGCATTATTTAAGGATTGATCTGTGCGTCCATTACGCTTAACATAGCCGCGCTGTGTGCAACCACCTGCCCCTGTCGGGTTTCTAGCTGCTCCACCCGGTTTCCCTAGGGCGCGCATGTCTTGTCTAAAATCACGTACCTCCTGTAACAGGGAAGCCAGGGCTTGAGACAGTGTCTCTTTGAAGAAGGCTTTGGTGAGCGCTTCACTATCTTCCTGAAGCGCGCCGTCCTCAGGAGTTTCCGTGTAGTCAGCGTCTCCTTCATTCTCTCCTTCTGATTCCCACTCTGAGATCCGGGACGCCATCTTGGATGAGTGGACCGTGGATAGTGTATTGAGACTTGCCTTCCTTTCCAATAACCCCTACCGACCCCAAGTCCTATAGCCAACAAAACCTTTCTGTGTTTGCATTGAAATAGATACCATTTCCTTTGTCAATTTGTACATCCCCTAAATGAGGAAAATTGGCTTCTACCTCACAGTTTTTTTTGCCTTCCTCTGGATCAACTTGCAGGATAACAAGCTGAACTGTATGGACAGTTGGGCTTTTTGTCAGCATTATAAACTATGTTACTAGCACTGTCCAATCATGACTAACAGTATCAGACTGTTGGGACCCATACACTTGACAAGGGAAAAGGTAATTCCCTAGGCTACACAGAGACTTTATATGGAATAAAATAATTTACTATAACAGGCAGGAGAGGTGATAGCTCTTTATAAATCCAGTGACTCACAGGAAATGTGTTCTCTGATTGGAGACATTCTCTTTCCTTTTATTCTCTATCTGGTCCAGACCACCACAACAACTTATCACATCTTTGGCCCCTTGCTTCTGCAGCCATCCCCACCCTCTATGGCACGGGTCAGCAACCTGTGTCTCTCTAGCTGCTGTGAAACTAGAAACTGCCAGCATGCATACTTGCTCTGCTCTACTCAGAACTCTAATAGAAAAGAAAGGGAGCATGCTGGGAATTGTAGTTTCATAAAAGCTGGAGTACCGCAGTTGCCTACCCCTATAAAGTGTATAGCAACATGAATAAAAATAGACCCCAGACCAAAGAAAAAATACACCCCCTAAACAAGTACAGAGCCCACAAATATTACTGTCCTGAAACCAGACACTCCTTAAACAAATAAAGACCCCAGAACAGATCTTCAAACCAGACACCACAAATAAATACAGACCCCCAAACCAAAATCTATAAATATAAACTCCCTAACAATTTTCAACCAAATTCCTGAAACACAGACCCATGGAAGACCACCTAATTACACTCAGACCCCAAAAATATAGTCCCTAGACCAGTCCAGCTCCCTTAAAACTAATACAGTCCCTAGACCAGGCATTGTACACTTACACTGCATCTCCTCTGCCTTTTGTCTCACCCTTTTGGATTCAATGTCTGCACACAGGTCTTTCAACAGCAACAGGACCTGCTCACATATGGCCATGTGACCATGTGCAGGTCCTTCTGTTATAACTAGGGTTGAGCGAATCGAGCTTCCAATCATAGATCCAAAGTCGATTCTTTAAAAAACTTTGTTGTAATGCTGTCTCTGTACAGCATTAAAATGTATGTGCTCTGTGTATGAAAACTTCGTCTCGGCCAGAGTTACACGAGACTTCGGCAAATGACTTCTGTATTCCTATCTGCGTATTAAAAACATTTTAAAGTAGGAATCCGAAGGCGGCTTCAGTACCGATGAACCCGCATGTACCGAAGCAGACTTTAGATCAAATAGGAATACTGAAGTCATTTACCAAAGTCTCGCGCAACTTCGGTCGAAACAAAGCTACACAGGGCACATAGATTTTAATGCTGTATGGAAACAGCATTACAAACAAAGTTTTTTTATTAATGACTCAACTTTGGATCTATAATCGGAGCTCAATTTGCCCAACCCTAGTTATTACTGCATAAACATTTTTTGATTCACTGAAAAAAAAAATATGATGAAAATGCAATTTACATGAAATCTGTGGACCTGGAATCATTGCATTGGATCTTTGGCCACCTAGGGTCCTAGCTGCAGTCCAAACTGCCAAGATCAATCTGCAACTGTTGGACAGTAACTAAAAAAGGACCTGTCCCTTCTCTTGATGTGTATGTTAGTAACTACTTGCATTCCCATGTTATAACAATTTTTATATTTTATATTTTTATGTAGATATTTTTCTATAACTCTATTTTGTGCCTCTATTATTCATTCTAAAGGTTTATGAATTTGGTGAAGAAGCACAAGGAAATATGGTGCGGAATATCTGCAAGACAGCCTACACCCGTGTGAAGGTAGCCTTATCCTCATGCATACGACCATATGTTATTTTGCATTCCACAAACTGCAGATCCGTAAAAATACAAAAAAAATGCCTATTCTTGAGCACAAAATGAACAAGAATAGTACATGTCTATTTTTTTTTGCGAGATAGATATGCAGACAGCACACCCCATAAAAATGAATGGGTCTGCATCTAATCCTCCAAAAAATGCAGACAAAACAGGTTACAAAAGTAGGTGGCTTGGATTTTTTTTAAAAAATGTACGTGTCCTAAATAAAGTTTTTAAATATTTTTTTCCCCGAGTACTGGATGCCTTCCACTTTTGCAACTATACATCCATGTGCACCTACACTAGTGTATCAATGTATTTCCAGAATTCTGTTTACTGATCCAGTTATTATGAAAGTTAGTAAGGAAGCGGCAGTTAATTCCATACTGGATGTAGCGTTCATATTACATGATAGGATCATGTGCCCAACATTTACACAGCATTTAATGTTCAGAGGCCATGGAGTGCTTTTTCTAGTAGAAAAGGTGTCGGAAATTCTTTGCAAATGAGCTGTGCTTGGCTCTGTAGCCTCTCCAACTTTTCCCCAACACATATACACTGTATGTCTCATAAAAAGTGGCACAGGGGCTTCATTAATATGACTTTTGGTCTAAACCCCATATATTCAATGTACTGTATTTACACCATTTACACATTCAAATACTTAAATAAATCTGCCCCAATTACAATGAGACTGCATTGTCCCAAGTCTAATCAGACTGCGCTATATTTTCGCAGTTCTTTGATCGGCAAAACAGACTCTATGTTCAGGACGGGAATGGCTCTACAGTGAAAAAATTCATGGTAGTCATTCAGGTTATGGACATCATAAGGCTGGCCTCCCCCTTACATGCATTACATTAGTTATATTCTTACAACTGTAATGAGAAAGAGCATAGTGTACATACTGTATGAGCTTTCCCTGCCTGTTCATAGGGGTATAGCTAAAGGCTGGTGCAAGAGTTCAGCTTGGGCCCTGAACTGAGCTTTTGCCTCAGGCAGCCTTGAAAAATTGAAACGCACTCCCCCCCCCCCCCCCCCCCCATGGCAAAGTTCTTGACCTAACCCCTTCCCTCCAGCCAGAGGTGTAACTTGACCTGCATGCACTTTCTATAATACTGGTGTCTTCTTATGTGGCACAAGGGGTCTTTAGATTCTCTTCAGGATCCTGGGCCCAGCAGCGACTGCTACCTCTGCACCCCCTATAGCTACGCCCCTGCCTGTTCATATGATGTAATATCGCTCCTGCTATTGGTTAACAGGTTAAGGCTGTATGTGTAATATAGTGCTGGATTATTCTGGTACCTCATATCACACAGATGCTACAATTGCTGATATTGCTTTGTGGATTCAGCTTGTACCATACATTGTTTCCCATTCATTTTCTTACTGAAACCTTTGTTTCTTGTTGTTTTCTGGGTCAAAGCAATGGAATATTTGGACGGGGACACTCAGCCACTCAGGAACTGCAATAGCGGCTGCCACAGGGCCCACACCAGCAGGAGGTCCTGGCCACTAGGCCTGGGATGGCAGGAGCAGTAGGAGGACAAATTGATTATTTACTTTCAGGGCCGCCAGGTGCAGCAGCAGGGGTCCCAACACATATACCGTACAGTGCACTAGCACAGTAGACAGACTGCGTCCTGTTTGCAGCGCTGCGCAAAAGCATTGGGGAGGCGCAATTATATTGGCAACATAGGAGATACAAAGTGGTAAAGGACCTGAGTGATGTCATCGTCATGTGACCAGTGCAGGAAGAGAGAGCTCAGCAGTGGAATTACATCATACAGCTAATCCTGTATGAGCTTGAGAACTGTATTCAAAATGGAGAGAGATAAGACTGCTTTATGTTTATATTTATTATTTTTATGTGATTGCCATCTTATATGCTCTGTATGTATATTTTTATAGTATTCCTAGTTGTTTGTGTTGAGGGGGGATAATATTTATTTCTAATCAGTCTGTTTCCATCTTCCTAGGCACTGAGAGCATTTTTCACCTTTCGGCCTACACAGTGTTCCATGGTCTTGGGGGATGAGCCACTATATACAGTTGTGGTTGTACAGGCTTCACCTGCTCCAAAGCAAGAGCTACTTCACAGCTGTCGCACAATAAAGGATACAATGGTTGTGCTGGGAGAAGAGGAGCAGTATTTTAAAGAAGCATTTTTATTAAGAGTTCATAGAGCCCTTCTGAAATTGTAAGTGTGATACTACCCATAGAAAACCATGAAGGAAGTGAATTGTACCTGTGGACATAGCAATAAAACACTGGAGGTGCATAAATGGCATTTAATTATTTTGTGATAACCTGTTGTTATTCTAGCTTTGCTTAAAGCCTCATGCACACGACCATATGTATTTTGCGGTCCGCAAAAAATACAGACGACATCCCATGTGCATTCCGTATTTTGCAGAACGGAACAGCTGGCCCCTAATAGAACAGTCCTATCCTTGTCCGTAATGTGACAAGAATAGCCCATGTTCTATTTTTTTGCTGAACGGAAATACGGAAACGGAATGCACACGGAGTACCTTCCATTTTTTTGGCGGACCCATTGAAATGAATGGTTCCGTATACGGTCCGCAAAAAAAACACGGACACGGAAGAAAATACATTTGTGTGCAAGAGGCCTAAAGTGAATGTATTGTCAGAAAATTACCTATTGTTTGAGGCCTCATGCCCACGTCCATATTTTGGGTCTGCATCCGAGCCACATTTTTTGCGGTTTGCACGTGGACACATTCATTTTTATAGGTCCACAAAAAATGTGGGCAGCACACGGATGTCGTTCGGTGCTGTCCACCTCTGTGCGCCCGTTTCGCAAATGATAGAACATGTCCAATTCTAGTCTGTTTTTGTGACAAGAATTGTCAATTCTAGAATCCACCAATGACAATAGGTTATGAGGAACATCTCCACCTCCCTGGACAATGACCTCTGCACAGAGTCTGCCTAGAAGACGATCCCATAGATGTTAATGAGTCGCCTTTGGTCTACAGGTTCTGAATGTTACTACAGAAAATACAAAAAAAATATATCAGAAAATAAAAAAACAACAAATGTTTCTGTTAATCACAACATGGTAAAGTATGGAATGAAATGAGAATTCTTAAACTCATCATCATTATTCCACAATCTCAGTGGGGGCAAAGCCCATGAAATATTTCACAGATGAAAATCAAATGCTAAACCATCTGCTCACAGGTTTTTCTTAGCTAAAAAGATGCAAAGAACACTTCCTAATTTTCGCACATTCTTCCATTTTTGGGTGTGGGTTTGAGCCTGCCCATTTCAATGAAACTTAGGATGCGGATTTGGTGAAAAATCCATGTTAAGAATGGACATGTCGCTTCTTTTTTCAATGCTGGGCGGTTTTTAAAACTCTGAGCTGAAAATAAAGTGCTTTGTAAACTGATTTCCCATCAGAGGTGGATTGCATGTCTTTTCCTTCTGGATTTTGGCACTGATTTCACACCTAAAATCCTTGCAGGAAATCTCTGTATGAACTCCCACCTACAGTCTCTAAACTGAAATTTCTTAACACTCACTTTTCTACTCTCTTCAAACCAAAAGCTCTATAGGAAAAGTGCTTCATAACCTGACAGACCCCACTGATCTGATAATAATGACCTGTCCTGAGGATAGGTCATCAATATTAAGTTTTTTTCCCAGACTCTTGATATTAAGTACTTTGAATGGAGCTGTGCTTCCTGTTACCATTTAAATAGCTGTCAGAGGCTGCAGGGAAGAGCTTATCGGTGGGGGGTGCAGGGTGTCCGAACCTCACCGATCAGATATAAATGACCTATCCTGTGGATAAGTCCTCAATATCAGGAGAGGATACTAAAACAAAATAATAACACCTTTAATAAACCAAAGGTCGAACGCGCAATCTCACAACACCATGTGTCTCATCTGCTCCAATGTATCTTATCTGATCCTTCTTTCTGTTGTTCCCCTGGCGGGCGGTCACACACCATCAGTTGTGACCGCACCAGGCTTTACTGTCTTTCTATGTCCGGCTCGACACTCTTACCAGAGACCCTGCACCATCAGCTGGCCTTCTCTCTCTCTCAAACTCCCGACGCTCCTGATGAGACAGATCATGTTGTCGAAACGCGTAGAGCAGGGAGAGATGGTATAGACAAGGAGATTATTAGCAGCTCATTAACAATTACAGCGTTCCAGGCAAGCTTCCAGGAAACACTACAGCTATTTGTGACATAGTAGCTTTTTGTGATGATTGATTAACCTCACATCCACGCTCTTTCACTAGGTTTAAATCCATCAACATCATACATTGTATCTATAGGCTCATGACCAGTGATTTTCAGAAGATACATTGGTAACAACTCTCTCTGGCAGACTCACCTAAACTGTGGGGTATTTGCTTTGATCTGTAGGGATTGCTGCATTTGTTTGCCTCTCCAGACTGCAGTGACAGATCAATATAGGGGTGCTTATAAACCCCGGTCATCTGTGGTCTGGTAATCTCCAAGATAGGCGTGAGACTAGGGATTGTGGTGTCAAATACCCTACCTCAGCCCAATCCCAGGGATTTTTTTGGGGGTTGTGCCTGAACATTTAGGGCAAGCGCCCTTCCTTTCTTCAGTATTTTAGAAAATTCTTTATTAAAGATGTTATTATTTTGTTTTAGTATCCTTTTCAGGCAGTAAATCATATTTTGTTTGGATACGTACCTAATCATATCTAGAGATGAGCGAATTTCATATTTTGAAATTTGTTCACGCTTCGTTTACTGGTAAAAGGTGAATTGCATTATGGATTCCGTTACCACGGACCATAACGCAATTCTATGACGGAATTGCATAACGGAATCCTTTAGAGGCATTCCGTTATTTATCCATCATAATAGAAGTCTATGGGCTGCAAAATGAATCCGTTCCGTTTCCGTTATTGCAGGGGAGTCCTCTCCTGCATATGGAAATGGGATGGATCCGTTATGCAGCCCATAGAATTTAATAACCGGAAATTCGCTCATCTCTAATCTCAACCTTCCCAGTGGCTTTTGGTCTCAATATCAGGAGCCTGGAAAATCACTCTAAGCCACTTCACAACCCCCTTAGCCCCCATACAATGGCTAAAAAATCGGCTGTAACCGATTTCCCAATGCTTAAAATGTGGAACACTAGAAGCATCCCTTTACCATTGCATGTGAGACTACAATAATAGATTCTAGGCCAGACAACCCCTTTAAGTCAAATTTAGAAGCACCAGCGACTACCGTAGATTATAGGACTTGCACACACTACAGAAGAATTTTTTTAAATTTATGAAGCAAATTAAAAATTTTAAAAATAATCAGCACAAAGGTGTCCATAGCCTTTAAATGTACAGTGCCTTTAAAAAAAAAGTATTCAAACCCCTTGACCTTCTCCACATTTGTTCACATCACACAAACTTAAATGTATTTTATTGGGATTTCATGTGATAGCCCAACACAAAGTAGCAAGTATGTGTAAAGCGAAAAGAAAATGATGATGATGATTTTAAAAATGATAGAAAAACCATAAACCATAAAAATAATTGCTCAAGCTCAGTCAGATTGAATGGAGAGCATCTGTGAACAGCAGTTTTCAAGACTTTTCACATATTCTCAATGGGAGAAACCATGTTTCATGTGGGGATAGTGTGTTCAGGGTGATGTGCAGTGTTAGTTTTACGCCACACATAGGGTTTTGCATTTAGGCCAAAAAGTTCAACTTTGATCTCATCTGACCAGAGCACATGTTTGCTGTGTCCCCTACATGGCTTGTGGCAAACTGCAAATGAGACTTCTTATGGCTTGTTTCCAAAAATGGCTTTCTTCTTGCCACTCTTCCATAAAGGTCAAATTTGTGGAGTACACAACTTATAGTTGTCCTGTGGACAGATTCTCACACCTGAGCTGTGGATCTCTGCAGCTCCTCTATAGTGACCGTGGGCCTCTGGTTGCTTCTCTAATTAGTGCTCTCTTAGCCTGGGCTGTCAGTTTAGGTGGACGACCATGTCTTGGTAGGTTTGCAATTGAGCCATACTCCTTCCATTTTCGGATGATGGATTGAACGGTGCTCCGTGAGATGTTCAGACTTTGAGATATTTTTTTTATAACCTAACCCTGCTTTACACTTCTTTACAATTTTAATCCCTGACCTGTCTGGCGTGTTCCTTGGTTTTCATGATGCTGTTTGATCACTAATGTTCTCTAACAAACCTTTGAAGTCTTCACAGAACAGTTGTAATTATAGTGAGAATAAATTACACACAGGTGTACTCTATTTACTAATTAGGTGACTTCTGAAGGCAAATGGTCACACTGGATAATATTTAGGGGTATCAGGGTGCTGAATACAAAGGCACGCCACACATTTCTAAATTTTTTTATTTTTTTAATTTTGCTACTTTGTTGGTCTGTCACATAAAATCCCAATAAAATACATTTAAGTTTGCGAATGTGTAAAAATGTGGAAAGTTCAAGGGGTATAAATACTTTTTCAAGGCACTGTAAGTCTATGCAGTAGATTTGCAGCTCAGTATCAGAAAATTAATGAATTCATTAGCACAGGTATTTTTTATTTAGAAAGAACATTGCATCACAAGATGAACACTTACTTTGAAGGGTTTGTCTAAGCCTTTACAAGTGATGGCCTATCTTTAGTATAGGCTATCACAATTTGATTGTCGGGGGTCAAAAATTTGCACTGATCAGGTGTTCTATAGAAACTCTAGTGCTGGACGTCAGTGCAGTAACCATGAGGCTCTGTCCATTGTATACTTGTAAAGGTTGGTCAATCCCTTTAAAGGGAGTCTGTCACCAGAGACCTCCCTATCAAACCAAGACAACAGTTAGATAGCTGTAGACCACCTCAATAAAATATTTTTTTCTCCTTCCCGATTTAAGGCTCTGTTCCAGAGATATGAGCATTTTTCACAATATGCAAAAGAACCCCTTGGTTCAGAAATGCCATTACTGTTGCTATCGATGCACTAAAGTGCCGTTCCTTCCAGCGACCAGCCCCCATCTCCCTGTTTTGATTGACATGGCCAGGTAGTGGGGATATATTCTCTCCTGATCCTGTGTACTTGTGCATACTCCCATATACCCAGGTATCGGAAAACTACAGCCTTGATACTTCCCAGGGCAGAAATAGTCCATATGTGCATGTGTCAATACCTGAAACAACGGCACATGTGCGAGAACACAGGGCCAGGCGAGAATATATCATCACTAATGGCTATAAAATAGCTGTTGTAGTATAAGCACATTGAAAAACTCTACTGGCCACTTTACATATGCCAAATTATGTTGTCATATTTAGCAGTAAATTAATTACCTTCTAGCGCAGAATGAAATGATTCTTTACCATGCTGCACTAAGAAAACAGCCAGGGCTGCCATCAGAAATTTTGGGGCCCCTTACACAGCTCAAGGCCTGGGCCCCCCCTCCGTGGCCCACTCCTACTCCGCCCCTTTAGAATTCATCCTGACTCCGCCTCCCAGCCCCCCCTCCACCCCAAGGACCCACCCCAGTCTGAGCTCCAGTCTGTGGACTCTGGTCTTTGGTCTCGCCTCGGTCTGGTTCCTCCTAGTCCTGGCTAAGGCTTTAACTTCCCGCCTGCCAACCAGAATTGACTGGTGCAAGGATTTTTGCCACCCTAGGCGAAAGCTAATTTTGCCGCCCCCCTTGACTCAGCCCATTGACCACACCCCTTTTTTGTCTGCCACCTATTTAATGATTGTTGCATGCAACATTTTACTTGACCAGCTAATTTTAGATATTCTAGATATTCTTGGTGGTCATCTGTGCCATTTGGCCTCAAAACATTACATTACATTATTGACAACTGTAAGTTTTTACCCTTACTGGTGGTGGCCTAGGTGTGTTTATCAGCAGGTCTGCTCCAGTCACTGTGGATGACACCGTTATGTGGGATCTGTGGATGACACTGTTATGGGGGATCTGTGGATGACACTGTTATGGGGGATCTGTGGATGGCACTGTTATGGAGGGGGATCTGTGGATGACACACTGTTATGGGCGTCTGTGGATGGCACTGTTATGCGGGATCTGTGGATGGCACTGTTATGGAGGATCTGTGGATGACGCACTGTTATGGGGATCTGTGGATCGCGCTGTTATGGGGGATCTGTGGATGACACTTATGGGGGATCTGTGGATGACACTGTTGTGGAGGGGGATTTGTGGATTACACTTATGGAGGGGGATCTGTGGATGACATGGTTATGGAGAGGGATCTGTGGAGGACACTGTTATGGAGGGGGATCTGTGGAGGACACTGTTATGGAGGGGGATCTGTGGAGGACACTGTTATGGAGGGGGATCTGTGGAGGACACTGTTATGGAGGGGGGATCTGTGGAGGACACTGTTATGGAGGGGGATCTGTGGATGACACTGTTATGGAGGGGGATCTGTGGATGACACTGTTATGGAGGGGGATCTGTGGATGACACTTATGGGGGGGGGATCTGTGGATGACACTGTTATGGAGGGGATCTGTGAATGACACATACCGTATATAGCATCTTATGCTATATGTGTCATCCACAGATCTACCCCATGACAGTGTCATACACAGATCCCCCTCCCTATAACAGTGCCGCCATCCACAGATTCCCCTCCCCGCCGCTCACAGGAGTATAAATTTAGAAACTGTAAAGCGTATACTGCAGTAACTTTAACTTTAAATCAGCGCTCATCTCTTTACTACCTTACAGTCAGCTCCAGTAACAGGCAGTGCGGGCGGCAGCGCTCACTCATTGACGTCACGCGCCGGCACTGCCTAGAGGGAGGAGCAGGCACGTGACGTCAGTGAGTGAGCGCCGCCGCCCGCACTGCCTGTTACCGGAGCTCAGTGTAAGATAGTAAAGAGATGAGCACTGATTTAAAGTTAAAGTTACTGCAGGATACGGATTACCTGTAGCGACATGGCCTATCACTCACTGACTGACTCACAAAAAAAAGAAAAAAGGCTTGGGACCGGCCGGGCCCCCCCTGGGGTCCGGGCCCCTTACTGGGGTATCAGCTGTACCCCCCTGATGGCGGCCCTGAAAACAGCTATAAATTTTCATAATGAAGTGCTACAGATAACCGAGGTAATGGTCACACATCACAAGCCCATATGTTCATTTTATATTACTTCGATTAGCCTTTTTTCCTCCTGTAATGTGTTTGCTTTCCTCTCTGCCTCCTATTTCATTTTCTAACTGGTCTGCAGGGACACATAATCCGAGCAAACTTGATTAAAATGGGATTTCCAGCATCTGACGTCAAAGGGAATCCTAACACATCCATCACAACGGTGTCTTCTTTGTTGCTAGAATCTCAGGGCTTGTATCTTAGTCTGAATCCCTTGGTCATATAGTAGGATGGGGCTCAGCAGGTGCAGGTGAGGAGGAATGTGTTTGCGCCACAGGAATGTCACTTTTAGCTTCTTGTTAATTGACCTGACTAATGCTGCAATTAATACTAAACAATAGCCATTCATTATCAGGCAGAGCTGTAATAAATTGCCTCCTTTAACCAATGGCAGCGAAGATAAGGAACTATACATTGTATATATCCCTTCTATGGTATTTTCTTCATTATTGCAGGGAGCTCTATACATCATGTTCTATGACATACTGTGTAGTGTAGGAGGAAACTATATTAAGCTTACCTTCTAGCTTTTCTTTTATACTAATTACATTGGTGGGATGACTATATCATTTATAACTCTGACTACCTTCTAACCCTGGATCTAGGTTTATTAGAAAGATGACACCAGAGTGGTCTCATAACATACTTTCTTCCTACAGGGAACATTTTCATTGATGGCTGTTAATCAGCTACTGTCCCCCCCCCCCCCCCCCCCATTTCCCCAACATGCATAAGGGTACGGCCATACAGCACTAAAAAGGAATTGGTTTTGCAGGTTACCGCTCAGCCAACAAAAAAAAACACATTTAATGAAAACCGGTGCAGCTCCTACGGTCACATGGTTCTCTCTGCAGCACAGCAACTTCTCAGCTCCTGCACGAGTGGTCATCCCCTAATAGCAGGCTGTTGATCATTGTGAGAACACCTCGGGAGAGGATTATCAAAACTGGCAAATGCTTACAATTATCATTTTTAAATTGTCCTTTTGAGAATGAAGTCTGACAGTATGAGCAACTCTCATACAATTTTGAGAAAATGTGATAAATCCCCCTATTAAAGCTCCATTAGACTATATGTTCTAATAATGCAACATGGCAATCTATAATAAAGCACATGTCCCTATAAGGGCATGTTCACATGACTGTATCAGGTTGGGGCTACACCTGATTAGTGATGAGCGACAGGGGCAATATTCGAATTTGCAATATTTCACAAACATTTTGTAGAATATTCATCATATATTTGCAAATTTGAGAATTCGCGGGGACTTCAGGTTCCGGCGCTGGGATGCAGGACGTGGAGTAAGTGAGCTCCGGCACCTGACTCCCTGTTAACTCCTGCGCTCCGTTCATAGCGGCACTACGGGACTCCGAAAGTTACCTGGGAGTACCCACACAGCGGCGGCACCCGGTCCATGGACTGTTATCTTTTGCAGAGCGGCAGACGGCAAATTAAAAGCGGTACAAGTCAGACCGCTAGTATTAAGCTGGGCAAGATGGCGGATTCCTGCCCTGCATCACCATCTGACAGCACAGGAGCTGATAAGGCGGCGGCAGAAAGTGTAAAGCCGACTGACGATTTGCTTAGAATCGATTACAAAACTTTAGCCATTGAAGTGGCAAAGTACCTAGCTCCGGATATTAAGGAGACACTCGCTAAGACCCTTACACAGTCATTGCATGAACTGCATGATACAGTGGCGAGGCACGAAGCGTGCATAGAGGAGCTGGAACAAAGGGTCGCGACCATGGAGGATGATGTCTCCAGGTACAGTCGTGATAATCAAGATCTGTTTAAACAGAACATTATACTGAAAGACCGTTTAGAAGATCTAGAAAATAGGTCTAGGCGGAATAATTTACGGATAGTGGGCTTGCCAGAGAGTATCAAGCAGCCAGCTCTGAGAGAAATATGTGAGGTTGAGTTACCACAAGCTTTAAATCTGAGTGGGAGACATAAGGTGGAGAGGGTTTAGAGCCCGCAAAGGACCGTTGAAGGTGAGAGGGCACGTCATACTATTGTTCGCAGATTACTCAGCGATGGTGGCAAAGAAAAGGCGTGAATTCAGTACAGTATGCTCGGAGTTATACAGACAGCAAGTGAGATTTCAACTGTTATACCCGGCGATTTTAAAAGTCTCCATGCCAAGTGGTGAAGTTAAAACTTTTCAGGATCCGGAGGTTGCAGCGGAGTTTTCTGCGGATGAATATCCGAGAGGGAGATCAGCGGCAAAGAGGAAGGTCCCCGGACAACCGTCAGCAGGGCAGAGAAAGAACCAAGAGCCCAGAATGGAGGCGTTCACCACCGACAGACAAGCGTAGACAGGACTGGGAACTGGTTCCGGCAGACAAGCGGACCCCTCGATCCAGAAGAAGAGACTCTTGGTCGCGATAAAGCGGCCAGTACAGGTGGAGGAGTTAAAAACAGGACTCATGTAGTTCGTATTTTGCCTGCATTTTGATATGTTTAATTTGCAAAGAGTCCTGAATGTTACTGTGATAAGCAGGGGGATGACTCTATAGCGCTACCATTAGGATGGGTTCAGTATATGTTCTAACATATTATGCGGTTTCCACTATTGTGGTTTAGGGAGGCAGGTAGTCAGTCTATGCAGTCCAGAAAAAAGAGAAGTCAGGAGAATAGGGTGAGGGAATGCACAGATTACTGAGGTACGGCGGGAAAAGGGGGGAGGGGGGAAATGTTTTATACTAATGTTTTATATGTTCGTGCATTAGCCGTTATTCGTCTTCAGAAGCATATGATCAGAGGTTATATGTACCCAAGTGCAATCCTAGTTATTAAAATGTCAGATATTGAAAATTGGGGGGATTATGAAAATAGTTAGCTGGAATGTGAAGGGCTTAAGCTCGCCGCAGAAGAGGTGGATGATTTTACGTCACCTTAAGAAGATGAAACCTGACATAGCTTTGCTTCAGGAAACTCATCTGCTAGCTAGTGATTTTGGGAGAATGAAAAAATTGTGGGTAGGACAAGTGATCGGATCGTCATCCTCTGAGCGGAGAGTGGGAGTCCTGATATTGTTTAACAAATCTTTTAATTTTGCCTTACTAGATTCTGTGGCAGATGATGAAGGGAGGTGGGTCAAAGTGACGATACAAGTCCAAAATGTGAGGTACACTATCTATAATGTTTATGGCCCAAACTCCAATAACACCCAATTTTTTAGGGCATTGGAAGGCAACCTTCTCATAGATAAGGCTTCTAATTTAATAGTGGGAGACGATTTCAATTCTGTAGTAATGGAAAACCAAATCAAAGGAAGTGAGAAATAGTGTAGCGCAGGACGCAGTTTTGGGGCCCATGATGGAATCGGTAGGACTGGTAGATCCCTGGCGGCAGCATCATCCTGATGATAGAGAATTTACGTTTTATTCTCACGCCAGAGACTCACGTATTGATTATGTATTTACACAGGACACCTTATCAGGCTTGGTGGAGCATGCTGATATAGGAGATATAGTTATATCGGATCATGCTCCAGTGACCCTAGTTATGAGGGATACGTTCTTGAAAGGGGCAGATTATTTGTGGAGGTTCCCCTCAAACTTAATTGAGAGTGAGGATTTTAGAACTAAGCTACTGGGTTGGTGGGAGGAGTACAAGGAAGACAACCAGGCCCATTTGGATGAGCCGGAACTTTTCTGGCACACATCTAAGGCGGTATTGAGAGGACGCATTATGGGATATGTATTTAATAGAAAGAAAGCAAGCCAGCAGGCGTTGGAACAAGCGAGTGCTAAAGTTAGACAAGCGTATAGGCAATTTACGGAAACACCCACTGCAGAAAATAAGGCGAAATGGGTGGAAACACGCCAGGCCTTTGAAATAAGCGAAAGGGACAGAGAGGCTTTCAGACAAACACAATTTGAGACCAAATTGTATAGATTTGGTAACAAGGCGGGTCGAATGCTGGCAAACCTGGCTAAGGGTCAGAGGGCGCCCCAATTTATATCCAGCATCAAAGATAACAAGGGAAAGGTGGTTATTGATCCGGCGGGTATAAATGATATTTTGGGTCAATATTATAAGGTCTTATATGAGGATAACTCCTCATCTCCAATAACTAATACCCTGCTAGACCAGGTAAAATTGCCCAATGTGAAAGCTGAACAACTTCAGAAACTAAAGGCTGACATAACTATAGAGGAACTCCAAGCGGTTATCAAAGGTCTGAAAAATGCTAAAGCCCCGGGCCCAGATGGGTTTTCGGGGGAATATTACAAAATACTAATCTCACAAGTGTCCCCAGTAATGCTAACACTATATAATGACGTACTGAAGGGTAAAATAGACCCAGATAAAGATAATATATCTTATATTAAACTTCTACCTAAACCAGGGAAAGACCCCCTATTGCCCGATTCCTACAGGCCTATTTCCCTAATAAATGTGGATACAAAGATCTTATCCAAAATTATAGCTGATTGGCCTCTTTCCTGCCGTTCCTGATTGGGACTGAGCAGGTGGGGTTTGTGCAAGGACGCTCGGCAGTTATGATTATTAGGACGGTCCTGGCGGTTCTAGATAGAGTCCGCCATAGTCCTAAAATTGGAGAGACTCCAGCCATGCTCACCTTGGACGCTGAGAAAGCTTTTGATAATGTGAGATGGGCATGGCTGGAGGCAGTCCTAGATAAATTTGGATTTGAGGGGGCTTTCAGGACGTTTATAACAAATCTATATAAATATCCTATAGCAAGGGTGTATACTCAGGGCTATTTATCGAAACCTTTTGATCTGAAGAAGGGCACAAGGCAGGGGTGCCCGCTTTCTCCACTGCTATTCAACCTGGCATTAGAACCTCTTGCGCGGCTGTTTTGCTCGTCGGATTTATATGAGGGAATAGGGGTAGGTTCGTCACAAGTAAAGGCAGCACTCTTCGCTGATGATGTGGTTCTATTTCTAGCTAAGCCGGAGAAACATATTTCAAATGTCTTCCATGCTTTGGAAACCTTTGGAAAGTACTCTGGTTATAAGGTGAATATAACTAAATGTGAATGTCTACCTCTATTGCCCATGCGGGAGGCCTCAGAGAAAAAACTACTTAGCTCATTGGGAATTACGATGGCTAAGTCATATATAACATACTTGGGGATAAAAATTGGGAAAGACCCTCACTCCTTATACCAACTTAACTTTCCACCACTAATTTCCCGAATTAAGGCAGACTTAGATAGATGGCAGGGATTACCTCTTTCTCTACTAGGGCGGTGTTGCTTGGTGAAAATGATGGGAGTTGTGAAACTGTTATATCCCATGCAAACGATCCCACTCTTGCTACGCCATGCAGATGTGACATTTCTGGAGAGTAGGTTTATCCAATGAATATGTGAATGTGAATAAAAACGATAAAAGTTTGCACTGATGTGCAGTTGGTTTTTGTCCCAAGGAGCGGTGGCTTAAGCGGGAAGGAGAGAAGTCAGATAGTCTTACCCGTGTAGCCGGATTCCAAGCGGCTATTGCAGGGGGATGCCTCTCCCAGGGAGCGCTCCGGTCCTGTGTGTCGTCGGTGCGCACGTGTTCCTCGGCGTCCTCGGCGTGTTCCTCTGTAACCGGATGTGCTCTCCGTAGTGCAGGAGGTTACAGATTCTAGGATCGGAAGTGACGATGTATTCCTCCGGTCAGCTGACTATTGCATCAGAAAGTTGTATAATGAATAATCGCCTGTAATTTCTATCTGTATGGGCGATCTTTAGTCCATGTACTATTCCTTCTTTATACCAAACGCGTTTCGGTGCACTCTTGCACCTTCATCAGTGGTGAATAGTACAACTGATCTCCTTCCTTTTATAGGGGAGGGATCATAAAGGATTTGGATCGAACTCAAAACATGGAATGGATGTACCTCAGAGCAACTAGGACTTATGTCGTTTCTTTTCATAACAATTATATAGTTGCTAAAGTGCAGATATAGGTTCAACTGATGTACATATTTATCACAATTGATTTATAAGCTAAAACTATAATATATTAGAGAACAGTGCCTTAATGATAGTGAATACATAATGAAATAAAAGGATATAAATAGTATCACATAATAATAGATTGATAACATATAAATAAGTTACCGATACATTAATAATGCATTAATAAGGACACACAATGGCACTATAAAAATATAAAATATAAATATGTAAAAAATGTAATAAAAATATAAAAATATATAATTATATCTCATAATATAGATTTCATATAAAATTTCATAAGATTTTCAATAGAGATTTACAGAGTGGTCTTCTCATAATCTTGGTCTTATACAGTATGCTTCAAATGTGTGTCAAATATGTAAATGGGGGAGGGGCCCAATTTATATGGCAGGGCAAAAGATCAAGGATTGCTCTAAGCAAACTAAAGGTAAGGAAAGATCTAGGTGGTATCAATTTCCCGGACATTAGGGGTTACAATATAGCTTGCAACAGTAGATACATATTGGATTGGGTGAACAAGACATCTTTTTATTCCAATCTCAAGTTGGAAACACAATTGGCGAAGCCTTGGAATCTGGTGGCGTTGTTGCACACTAATATCTCTAAATTGCCAGGGCCAGTAAAAAACTCCCTGGTGCTGAAGACACAATTATCGTATGGAAACTATTACGGAAGATGTATGGTTTGCCTTACCAAATGTCTAAACACTTACCAATAGCGGCCAACCCAAATTTCGAACCAGGTGAGGATGGCAAATTCATGATAGCTTGGGACCCAGGCGGGGATTAGGAAAATGGGAGATCTATTTCATGAGACGGAGTCTAGGTGGATGACACAGACGGAATTGAGAAAGAAGTGGAATTTGAAGGAGCCAACCTTTTTTCCGTATATGCAGATCATGTCATACGGAAAAAGTTTGTGCAAAGATCTGACTAAGGAGTGGAGAGCGAATGAATTTGACTCGCTTTTAGGAACAAGAATTAGACCGTCGATTTCACTTCTTTATCAATCTCTTAGGGACAAATGGGAAAGAATAGATCCCAAGAAAATGTTTCAGAAATGGGAGACACTTTTAGAGGTGAAGGATATACATCAACCTATATGCTCAGGAATAGGGGCATTATATAATGCCATTCCGAACGAGCAGTGGAGAGAGACGCACTTAAAGATACTGCATCATGCAATTTTTGGTTTTAACATCCCTGTTTCTGATTCAAGACAGGATAGGCTGACTGCGTGTCCAAAATGCAACCTTTCAAAATCGGACCTATTTCATGGTTTATAGAATTGTCCGAAGTTGAAGGAATATTGGGATGAGGTGAACGATTTGATGAAAAGATGTGGTGTGAGTGAAGCGAATATTACTCCTGCAATGGTAATAACACATGTTCAAATTGCAAAGTCAGGGCAATTAGATGATTATGCGATGGAACCGATCGCACCACTGGCACACAAGATATTGTTGGGGGCAAAAAAAAGTATACTAAAAGTATGGCTTCAACCACAGGTCCCTTCTGTCCCCATAGTTATTGCACAACTCAAGCACATCTTTCATTTAGAGTGGACTGAGGCTTTGCAACAGAAGGAAGTTCTGGGGAAAAAATTGTACCATACCTGGCGCAAATTTATATTGAGTTATATAGAGCCTTGTGAATACTCAAGAATCATGTCTCCTTTCAAGCTGACGGCATGGTATTTGTTAGAAGATATAAAGGATGCGCTGGGAATTTTGAAAGTGATATAACCTGGTGTTGTGCTTAGGAAGATTGGCAAGTTGGATACAGAGTTTCGGCTGATGCAGGGGATAGTTGGGGGGGAGGTGGGATAGGGGGGAGGTGGGGAACATTATTATTTTGTTATTTTATTGTCATGACAGGCATTATAATGGGATAAAGCTGTTTGTTCATGTTTATGATCAATGTCATATGTCTGATAATGTTATACTGTTATTTTTGGATGGGAGAAAACTAATAAAAAACTATATTGAAAAAAAAATAATTTGAGAATTCGCTATTATTTTCTTGATTGTGAAAATCGGCAATGTAATATTCGTGTAAAGCGAGCGCAATACAGGTGTGGGTCACTTTTGCTACATTTTTCAAGCTGCTAGAAGTTTTCTGAGACTGGAGAAAATGGTTGGCACGGCAGAACATTAAAAATGGCTTTATATGCAGATGGAGTGCTCCAATATATTCGCAATTGCGTTAATCGGCAATTAATGATGCGCATATTTTGGCGCAATACGTGAAACTTCACATTTTAGCAGGTCTGACTACGTATTACTGATTGGTGCACTAAGTATTGTTGTGAACTTGTGACATCACAACACTATGTCTGTAGCATGTACCGGTATGTATGGACAGCATTTCACCAGACATTTTACAAGACGTTCACCTGTTGTTTAGTCTGAGTGAAAGTACTCCCCAGGAGGGCAAAGGTCCCTTTACCACCCTTAAAAAAAAAAGTTTGAAGGTGCCACCTCTGGGAGATCCCACATGCATTGATATCTTTGTAAACCAGGTCTCCCGAGATTTGGAGGAGCTGAGACCCTGCTTTAATTGTACGAAATCTGAATATAAAGCCTTTATAGACCTTGAACAGGATAAAGTCATAACAATTAAAAACTCGGATGAAGGGGGTAATATTGTGATTATGGATACTACCAAATATAAAAATATGTGTTTGGACCTCTTGAGTGATAGAAATACATATGAGAAATTGACATCTGACCCCATTTTGTTTTATCAGGAAAGATTGAGTGACATCTTGCGAATAGCCACAAGGGATGGTTTGATATCAGAAGAAGAAACACCCCACAGTTGAAACTTTATGTAGCTTGCTCAAAATTCACTGGGGGGTGGTCCCAATAAAGGGGCGCCCCATTGTGTCAGGGGTAAATAGTCTTAGCCAAAATGTGGGTATTTATGTGGATAAAATTCTAGCGCCTTTTGTAAAAATATTACCCTCGTACATCAGGGACACAGGTGATCTGTTAGGATGCCTTAAAGGGGTTTCAGTGGAAGACGAAACATCGCTCGCATCAATTGATGTAGATGCGTTGTATTCCTCTATTCCCCATCACTTGGGACTCAAGGCAGTTGAAGTGTTCCTTAGCACGAGGGGATGCCAATACTAAGCACACAACCGATTGGTACTTGAACTACTGGAATTTACTTTAACATCTAATTATTTTCTATTCAGTGGTGCCTTTTACCACCAGCTCAGAGGCACCGCGATGGGGAGTTCCTGTGCCCCATCGTATGCAAATTTGTTCCTGGGCTGGTGGGAAAGGACCATTGTCTTTGAAGATATAGTGACTGTACACACTATGAATGTGGTAACATGGGCCAGATTCATTTATGAAATTTTTTTGATCTGGAAAGGTGGTCAGAAGGAGTTTGTCGACTTTCTGCAAGTATTAAACATCAACTAGATTGGTCTGAGGTTCAATTTTGATTTTAAAACAGATGTTCTCTCATTTTTGGATATAGAGATCGCTAAGGGCCCTCAGGGTGAAATTAGAACTAAAACATACCGCAAACCAACATCTACTAATTCACTCCTGAACTGGGATAGTTACCATCCCCTGTCTTTGAGAAGAGGTATCCTGGTAGGGCAATACCTGAGGATGAGAAGGAATTGCTCCACGGTTTGGGATTTCAATGAACAGGCTGATGACCTCCGTAGGAGGTTCTGAGAAAAGGATCTTCTGGATTCTACACTTAAGATAGCGTACCAGAGAGCCCGTAATAGCAACCGAACTGAACTCTTACACTCTAAAACAAATCTATCCGAGACAATTGAGATACGCCTAATAGCTACTTATGATGAAGCAGCAAAGGATGTGAGAGAGGTGTTGAGTAAACATTGGGGCATTCTACAAATGGACCCGGACATCAAAAACGTGGTCTTTGAGACCCCCAGGATCACATACTGGAGAGGTCTCAGTTTACGTGATCATTTGGTGCACAGTCACTTCAGGGAGTTACCGGAGAGGACGGGCATGTGGCTCCAACGTACTGTTGGGTGTTTTCACTGTGGTGGCTGTATAGCCTGCAATCATATCGTCCAGGGATGCTTCTTCATGAGCAATGTCACGGGTAAAAAGTCGTACTAAAGGACATCTACATCTACATCTACATCTACAGAGCGACTTGTGAATGTGTCCTTGAATATATAGGGAAGACGACCCGTGAACTTCGGAGGCGAGTTGGAGAACACCTGGGCGATATGAGGAAGGGATACTCCTCTAGCCAAACATATTGAAACCAAACAGGGCGGGGACTACTCCAAAGTGAGATTTTTGGGGATAGAGGTAATTGCCCCATTAAAAAGAGGGGGTGATTGGGACAAGAGAGTACTGCAGAGAGAAACGTGGTGGATCTTTGAACTCAAAACTGTCTATCCGAATGGCTTTAATGAACAATTGTCTTAGTTGTTACATTTAGTTCATAAGCCTTGGCTACCATACCACAATATACATTTGCTCCTCTACAATACCCTATTATAAGGGCTTTATCTTGTCCTTAACGTCAATTTGGGCTTACAATTTTTTCAATGTTTCTTTGTGTGTACAGGGCCTTGAGTACTGTATTACACTGTACTATTTATTTTACAACGTACTTGTCTAGCAATTGTTTCCCAGTGTTACATATTACTGAGCGGTGTTTTACTTGTGTTTTTTGTTTCTTGTCATTCCCAGGGCCGGCTCCAGCACCTGGCAAACCCGGGCAAGTGCTGGGGCCCACTGCTTCTGGGGGGCCCACTCGTTTCTGCACGGTACCTTTAAATTTTTTTACAAACTGTTGCTGGCGCTGCTCAGCGCTGCCGCCGTCATAAAAGATCTCCAGGCCTGCAGTGTGCTGAGTGTCAGTGCGCCGCGTGCATGTGCAGGTTCGCGAGTACACTGGTCGGAGTAGCAGGCCCAAGAGCAGAGGAAGCCGACCAGAGCTGGAAGAAGGAGGGCTCCTAGGGTGGCTGATGGCTGTAGTAAGGAGAGCATGGTGCGTTGCGCAAGGACCCATGGAAACATGACAGGGCCGCTGGAGAGCTAAGGAGCCCGGCCTGTCAGTCTTCAAGTAAGTAATTCCCCCCTCCCCCAATCATGGTTCTGTCCAGTCTCACAGTTCTCTGCTCCCCCTCCTCCTGTTACCCCACTAGTGACCCTGTTCCCCCCTCCTCCTGTCAGCCCACTAGTGACCCTGCTCCCCCTTCCTCCTGTCACCTCACTATTGACCCTGCTCCCCTCTCCTCCTGTACCCCACTAGTGACCCTGCTCCCCCCTCCTCCTGTCAGCCCACTAGTGACCCTGCTCCCCTCTCCTCCTGTCACCCCACTAGTGACCCTGCTCCCCCTCCTCCTGTCACCCCTCTAGTGACCCTGCTCCCCCTCATCCTGCCACCCTGCTCCCCCTCCTTCTGTCACCTCACTAGTGACCCTACTCCCCCTCCTCCTGTCACCTCACTAGTGACCCTGCTCCCCCCACCTCCTGTCACCCCACTAGTGACCCTGCTCCCCCTCCTCCTGCCACCCCACTAGTGACCCTGCTCCCCCCTCCTCCTGCCACCCCACTAGTGACCCAGCTCCCCCTACTCCTGACCCCCCACTACTGACTCTGCTCCCCCCGCTTTCTGTGACCTCACTAGTGACCCTGTGTGTTCCTGTACGGAGAGGAGCCTGGCTGGAGTGTGGTGAGGCCTAGTTGTGTGTATGTCCCTGTGTGTGTGTGTCTCTCCCTGTGTGTGTCACCATCACCATGCCCACAGTGTTCCTATGTCTTGACGCAGCTGCATCAGGACGCTCTGTGCAGGCCAAGAAGAAGAAGATGGAAGAGGAGGCAGCGCCGCCAGCATGCAGTTCGTGGGAGAGACACAGGGAAGCACACTAAGGACGTAGGTAACACTATCACATGATCTACACTAGTGTTATCTGTGGTTTTACATAGGACTGCAGGTAACACTACCACATTATCAGCATTAGTGTTATCTGTGGTTTTACATACAGTAGGACTGCAGGTAACACTACCATATTATTAGCACTAGTGTTATCTGTGCTGTTACATAGGACTGCAGGGGACATCTACTATATTATCTGTACTCAGAGAGTTAACACTGTGTAAAGGGGCCCACTGAGACTTTATCGCCCAAGGGCCCACATGGAGCCGGCCCTGGTCATACCCGTAGCTGTTTTATATTTTGGCGACCAAGATAAATGAGCGCCATTGTATATATCCCCATCAGACCTTGGATCTGGAAACTGCTGTGATATATATATATACGGTAAACCCTTTTCCATAACTGATAGGTATTTACCTGTCATGTTGGCGTAACTACACTGTGCATTGTTGTATTTGTGCGACTGATTACTGCTTACTGCTGCCTTGTGATTTTATAACTATTGATTCAAGTTTGTGGTCTGCATTAGGGCTACTTGTCACTGGATTGCCACGGTAGATATATTAGTCCCCTGATGATTTGGCAGGTGCCATTGAAACGCGTTGGGACATCCTGTGAAGTTGGTATGAGTGTTTCCCTTCTTCTGTTCCCCTGACGAAGCTGGGCAGTCAACGCCACTTGTGAGGGTTAACTAGGGATGGACAGTGAGGTGGGGAATAGAGAAAGTTACAGGGACACCCAGCATCTGTGTCCCTCTGACCTATTTTCCCTCTAATGTTACTCATTAGTATTAGCCACCCTGATTCTTGTTTTCTGTATGCATGAACATTTTTCGCGTGCAGGTATTATTTTTGTTTGATTTGTGATTTTTGTGAATTATGGGCCTATTTTTAAGGATTATTTATTAAACACTAAGTTTTAGTAAGGTTGCCCATCACTGTGATTATATATTGTGAATCCTACTGGGTTGCCCATTGAGTAAATTAACAATTGACTATAGTTATTTGGTTCTGTAAATTCTTTATGGACAGCAGAACCTATCACACTACCTAACACCCTGCACTGCAACAGCTACACTACATCAGGATATAACCTACTGTACACTGATTATCTCCCACTAACTATCTGAATTATATATATAAGCAATCTAACTATCTATCTAATGTAATGAGTGGAAAGCACAGAGCAGAGCAATGACACTGCTGTCTCTCTCAGAACTTTAACCCCTTAACGCCCAACGCAGTACATGTACGGCGCAACCGGGCGTGACTTAATGCCCAGTGCCGTACATGTACGGCCCGATCCGCAGTCACTGATAGCCGGACCCCTGCTGTATGCGCCAGCATCGGTCAGCGACTTTAGATGTTTTCAGGGTGGCCATCGGGTCCCCGCGCTGCTGTGACGGGCACTTGATGGCAGGGAAGGCAGCCTGATGCCTTCCTTAAGCATCGTGGCTGCCTTCATGGAGAGGCTTTGAGATCTAGCCCCCTCGATCTCACAGGCAAGCAGGCTGTAAGTGTATTACACTGGTAATACACTTACAGCCAATGCATCACAATACAATTGTGATGTATTGTAAAGGGGATCAGACCCCCAAAAGTTGAAGTCCCAGAGTAGGATAAAAAATAAAGTGTAAAAAAAGTTTAAAAAAAAAAAAGTTTTACAGAAAAAAATTAAACGTTTCAAATAAAAAAAAGCGCCCTTTTCCCAAAATAAAGCAAAAAAAAAAAGTAAAAAATAGGGGAAAAAAAGAAAAGTAGACATATTAGGTATCGCCACGTTCGTATTGACCGTCTCTATAAAAATATCACATGAGCTAACCCCTCAGGTGAACATCGTTAAAAAAATTTAATAAAAACTGTGCTAAAGAAAACATTGTTTTGTCACCTTATATCACTAAAAGTGCAACACCAAGCGTTTAAAAAGGCATATGCCCCCCAAACTAGTACCTATCTAATGGTCACCTCATCCTGCAATGAGCCCCTACCTAAGACAATCGCCCAAATAATAAAAAAATTATGTCTCGATTTTTTTGGTTTCAAAAATACTTTTATTGTGTTAAATGTAAAAAAAAAAAAAAAATGTAGACATATTATGTATCGCCGCATCCAGAACAACCTGCTCTATAAAAATACCCCATGACCTAACCTCTCGGGTGAACACCGTAAAAAAAACTAAAATAAAAACAGCACCTTACATCACAAAAAGTGTAATAGCAAGTGATAAAAAAGTCATATGCATCCCAAAATAGTGCCAATCAAACCGTCATCTCATCCCGCAAAAATTTTATCCTGCCTAAGACAATCGCCCAAAAACTGAAAAAACTATGGCTCTCAAACTATGGAGACACTAAAACATTTTTTTTTTGTTTCAAAAATGATATCATTGTGTAAAACTTACATAAATAAAAATAGCATACATATTAAGTATTGCCATGTCCGTAACGACCTGCTCTATAAAAATATCACATGACCTAACCCCTCAGGTGAACATCGTAAAAAAAAAAAAAACGTGTAAAAAAAATTTTTTTGGTCACCTTACATCACAAAAAGTGTAATAGCCAGCGATCAAAAAGTCATACGCACCCTAAAATAGTACCATCAAAAATGCTTTATTATGTAAAACTGAAACAAACAACCAAAAAAGTAGTCATCTTCGGTATTGTCGCGTCCATAACAACCTGCTCTATAAAAATACCACATGATCTAACCTGTCAGATGAACATTGTAAATAACAAAAAATAAAAACGGTGCCAAAAAGCTATTTTTGGTTATCTTGCCTCACAAAAAGTGTAATATACAGCAACCAAAAATCATATGTACCCTTAAATAGTACCAACAAAACTGCCACCTTATCCCGTAGTTTCCAAAATGGTCTTTTTTGGAGTTTCTACTCTAGGGGTGCATCAGGGGGTCTTCAAATGTGACATGGCAGCTTAAAATTATTCCAGTGAAATCTGCCTTCCAAAAACCATATGGCGTTCCTTTCCTTCTGCGCCCTGCCGTGTGCCCGTACAGCAGTTTACGACTGCATATGGGGTGTTTCTGTAAACTACAGAATCAGGGAAATAAATACTGAGTTTTGTTTGGCTGTTAACCCTTGCATTGTTAGTGGGAAAAAATTGATTAAAATGGAAAATCTTCAAAAAAAAAGTGAAATTCTAAAATTCATGTAAGCCTCACAAAGTGACTTCAGACCTTAACTGGTCCCATCTGGGCCCTTTGCCCCCTTCCTGACCAGGCCAAATTTTGCAAAACTGACATATCTCACTTTATGTGGTAATAACTTTGGAACACCTTTATTTATCCAAGTCATTCAGAGATTGTTTTCTCGTGACACATTGTACTTCATGATAGTCATAAATTTGAGTCAAAATATTTCACCTTTATTTATGAAAAAATCACAAATTTACCCAAAAATTTGAAAAATTCACAATTTTCTAAATTTCAATTTCTCTGCTTTTAAAACAGAAAGTGATACCTCATAAAATATTTATTATTTAACATTCCCCATATGTCTACTTTATGTTGGCATCATTTTGGAAATGTCATTTTATTTTTTTAGGACGTTAGAAGGCTTAGAAGTTTAGAAGCAATTCTTCAAATTTTTAAGAAAATTGCCAAAACCCACTTTATAAGGACCAGTTCAAGTCTGAAGTCACTTTGTGGGGCCTACATAGTGGATACCCCCATAAATGACCCGATTGTAGAAACTACACCCCTCAAGGTATTCAAAACCGATTTTACAAACTTTGTTAACCCTTTAGGCGTTCCACAAGAATTAAAGGAAAATGGAGATCAAATTTTTAAATTTCACTTTTTTGGCAGATTTTCCATTTTAATCAATTTTTTTCTTTAACACATCGATGGTTAACAGCCAAACAAAACTCAATATTTATTACCCAGATTCTGCGGTTTACAGAAACACCCCACATGTGGTCATAAACTGCTGTATGGGCACACGGCAGGGCACAGAAGAAAAGGAACTCCACATGGTTTTTAGATGCCATGTCCCATTTGAAGCCCCCTGATGCACCCTTACAGTAGAAACTCCTAAGAAGTGACCCCATTTTGGAAACTAGGGGATAAGGTGCCAGTTTTATTAGTACTATTTTTGGGTACATATGATTTTTTGATCATTCATTATAACACTTTATGGGGCAAGGTGACCAAAAAATTGGTTGTTTTAGCACAGTTTCTATTTATTTATTTTTACAGCGTTCACCTGAGGGGTTCAGTCAAGTGACATTTTTATAGAGCAGATTGTTACGGACGTGGCGATACCTAATATGTATACTTTTTCTCATTTATTAAAGTTTTACACAATAATAGCATTTTTGAAACCAAAAAATTATGTTTTAATGTGTCCATGTTCTGAGAGCTATAGTTTTTTTATTTTTTGAGAGATTTTCTTATGTAGGGGCTCATTTTTTGCGGGATGAGGTGACGGTTTTATTGGTACTATTTTGTGGGACATACGCGTTTTTGATCACTTGGTGTTGCACCTTTTGTGATGCAAGGTGACAAAAATTGCTTGTTTTGACACAGTTTTTTTTTTTTTTTTTTACGGTGTTCACCCGAGGGGTTAGGTCATGTTATATTTTTATAGAGCTGGTTTTTACGGACGCGGCAATACCTAATATGTATACTTTTTTTATTTGTTTCACTTTAACACAATAATAGCATTTTTGAAACCAAAAAAATGATGTTTTAGTGTCTCCATGTTCTAAGAGCTATAGTTTTTTTATTTTTTGAGAGATTTTCTTATGTAGGGGCTCATTTTTTGCGGGATGAGGTGACGGTTTTATTGGTACCATTTTGTGGGACATACGCGTTTTTGATCACTTGGTGTTGCACCTTTTGTGATGCAAGGTGACAAAAATTGCTTGTTTTGACACAGTTTTTTTTATTTATTTTTTACGGTGTTCACCCGAGGGGTTAGGTCATGTGATATTTTTATAGAGCTGGTTTTTACGGACGCGGCAATACTAAATATGTCTATTTTATTTTATTTTTTCTATTTTTAATTTTTTTTTTATTCCTTACTTGGGATTTTTTTTTTTTTTACATGTGAAACTTTTTTTTATTTTATTTTTTCAACCCTTTATTTTATTTTTATTTTATTTTACACTTTTCGTCCCCCATAAGGTCATACAAGACCTCTGGGGGACATTTACTTCACTTTTTTTTTTTTTTACACTGTTGATTTCTCCTGTAACTGGGGCTGACATAGTAGCCCCAGTTACAGGACAAATGCACCCCTATAGAGGCTGTACAGCAGCAATCCTGCGCTGTACAGCCTCACAGCAGGGCTGATCGAGGTCTCTGAGAGACCTCACACAGCCCCTGCACTCTCCGGTCCCGGCGGTCACATGACCGCCGGGCCGGAACAGGAAGCGCACAGCGCTTCCTGCTCTGCAGACACAGCGCTTGGTGAGCGCTGTGTCTGCAGCGATCGTGAAGGCAGGGACACCTGGGCACTGTCCCTGCCTTGTCTTAGGGTTGCCCTTCTGTCACTGACAGCGGGCAACCCGATCAGCAGCTGCACGATTAGCGTGCAGCTGCTATTTCTGACAGGACGTTTTAAAACGTGCTGTCAGAAATAGACGTCCACCCATAGGACGTTTATATCCTATGGGCGGACGTGAGGCGGTTAACCTCTTAAGGACTCGGCCCTATTTCACCTTCTGGGCTTAGCCATTTTTTGCAAATCTGACCAGTGTCACTTTAAGTGCTGATAACTTTAAAA
This sequence comes from Bufo bufo, assembly GCF_905171765.1. Taxonomy (NCBI): domain Eukaryota; kingdom Metazoa; phylum Chordata; class Amphibia; order Anura; family Bufonidae; genus Bufo; species Bufo bufo. Next base: position 437,661,429 of record NC_053389.1, on the reverse strand, counting down.
CGCTTTGACTTATCGAGGCCATTCTGAGATTGTTTTTTCGTCACATATTGTACTTCATGACACTGGTAAAATGAAGTCAAAACAAGTTTAAATTTCTCTACTTCTATAATACATGGTAATACCTCCAAAAAAAGTTATTACTTTACATTCCCCATATGTCTACTTCATGTTTGGATCATTTTGGGAAGGATATTTTATTTTTGGGGGATGTTACAAGGCTTAGAAGTTTAGAAGCAAATCTTGAAATTTTTTGCGAAATTTTCAAAAACCCAATTTTTAGGGACCAGTTCAGGTCTGAAGTCGTTTTGCGAGGCTTACATAATAGAAACCACCCAAAAATGACCCCATTCTATAAACTACACCCCTCAAGGTATTCAAAACTGATTTTACAAACTTTGTTAACCCTTTAGGTGTTCCACATGAATTTATGGAAAATAGAGATACAATTTCAAAATTTCACATTTTTGGCAGATTTTCCATTTTAATAATTTTTTTCACGTTACAAAGCAAGGGTTAACAGCCAAACCAAACTCAATATTTATGGCCCTGATTCTGTAGTTTACAGAAGCACCCCATATGTGGTCGTAAACCGCTTTACGGGCACACGGCAGGGCGCAGAAGGAAAGGAATGCCATACGGTTTTTGGAAGGCAGGTTTTGCTGGACTGGTTTTTTTGACACCATGTCCCATTTGAAGCCCCCCTGATGCACTCCTAGAGTAGAAACTCCAAAAAAGTGACCCCATTTTAGAAACTACGGGATAAGGTGGCAGAATTGTTGGTACTAGTTTAGGGTACATATGATTTTTGGTTGCTCTATATTACACTTTTTGTGAGGCAAGGTAACAAGAAATAGCTGTTTTGGCACCGTTTTTATTTTTTGTTATTTACAACATTCATCTGACAGGTTAGATCATGTGATATTTTTATAGACCAGGTTGTCACGGACGCTGCGATACCTAATATGTATACTTTTTTTTATTTATGTAAGTTTTACACATTGATTTCATTTTTGAAGCAAAAAAATCATGTTTTAGTGTTTCCATAATCTGAGAGTCATAATTTTTTCAGTTTTCGGGCGATTATCTTAGGTAGGGTCTCATTTTTTGCGGGATGAGATGATGGTTTGATTGGCCCTATTTTGGGGTGCATATAACTTTTTGATCGCTTGCTATTACACTTTTTGTGATGTAAGGTGACAAAAAATGGTTTATTTAGCACAGTTTTTATTTTTTATTTTTTACAGTGTTCATCTCAGGGTTTAGGTCATGGAATATTTTTATAGAGCCGGTTGATACAGACGCGGCGATACCTAATATGTATACTTTTTATTTATTTATGTAAGTTTTACATAATAACAGCTTTTTTAAAACAAAAAAAAAGATGTTTTAGTGTGTCCATATTCTGAACCATAATTTTTTTATTTTTTGGGCGATTGTCTCATTTTTTGCGGGATGAGGTGACGGTTAGATTGGTACTATTTTGGTGGGCAAACGCCTTTTTGATCGCTTGCTGTTGTACTTTTTGTGATGTAAGGTGACCAAAAAATGGTTTATTTAGCACAGTTTTTATTTTTTATTTTTTACGGTGTTCATCTGAGGGGTTAGGTCATGTGATATGTTTATAGAGCCGGTCGATACGGATGCAGCGATACCTAAAATATATACTTTTTTTTCCCCACTATTTTTTACCAATTTTTTTAAACTTTATTTGGGCAAAATGACATTTTTGTTTATTTTAACTTGAAACTTTTATTTTTTCAACTCTTTTTCACTTTATATTTTGTCCCACTTTGGGACTGGAACTTTTGGGGGTCTAATCCCCTTTACAATGCATTCCAATACTTCTGTATTGGAATGCATTGGCTGTATGAGTAATACTGTGTGTATTACTCATACAGCTTCCGGCCTGTGAGATCCAGGGGGCTAGATCTCACAGGCTCGTCTCCCGGAAGGCAGTGCGATGTCTAAGGACCGATGGCCCCGCTGCTGCCGCACCTGGTAAAAGCCGCAAACCGCAGGTCTGAATTGACCTGCGGTTTGCGGCGATCACCGACACGGGGGGGTCACGGGCCCCCCCGGCGTTGTGACAGGATGCCCGCTGAATGATTTCAGCGGACATCCTGTTCCGATTAACCCCCGCTTTGCCGAATTGCGTTTTAAAGTTAGGACGTACCGGTACGCCCTGGGTACTTAAGGACTCAGGAAACAGGGCGTACCGGTACGCCCTAAGTCCCTAAGGGGTTAAAGAGTGGGTTTTGGAAATTTTCTGAAAAATTTCAAGATTTGCTTCTAAACTTCTAAGCCTTCTAACGTCCACAAAAAATAAAATGGCATTCACAAAATTATCCAAACATGAAGTAGACATATGGGGAATGTAAAGTAGTAACTATTTTTGGAGTTATTACTTTTATTAAAAAAAACAACAATAACCTGACCTAGAAGGGCCACATAAATCTTAAAACATCACCTATCAAAATATGTGTATGCCTAAACCATACAATGATCACAACCAAATGTAGTTAAAAATATATCTTTATTAATACCACATAAAAGTATTTTTAAAAAACCTATAGAAATCCACACAATACATGAAGAAGGGACACCTGGAAAAGGGCTGGCCAAATTACATACAGTACTCTGTATATATCAGTGATCAATTCCTCTATTGGTGGCATAACATAATGCAAGTAGTGTATAGCCTTTGTATCAACAATGTAGCGTGCATATCATAAGAAAGCACCAAAGGCTGTAATGCATGCAATCAAACACATACGTTAACCGTAACAGGTGAGTATCAGTTGCATGAGAATGTTAAATCAAGGACACAAAATAATTGCATAAGAGGTCTAACATACAAATTATAAGTGCGAAAAGCACAAAGATATATACTATTTAAATCTGCTATACAAAAGTCCATACAACAAGAAAGGATCAATTCGTATTATATAAAGTACAAGTGCATGTCTGGCCTTAAGGGTGCCAGAATCTGCCCGACTATCTCACAAGCCAGTACAAACCATCCCAGTGTCCCTCACTTACCCAATGCGTTTCGTTCCAAATTTTTGGTAAATTTGGTATTTAAAAAAATTATAAAAATTACATTTTTTGACTCAATTTTACCACTGTCATGAAGTACAATATGTGACGAGAAAACAAACTCAGAATGGCCTGGATAAGTAAAAGCGTTTTAAAGTTATTACCACATAAAGTGACACATGTCAGGTTTGCTAAAAATGGCCTGGGCAGAAAGGTGAAAAATGGCTTGGTCCTGAAAGGGTTAAAAAACTGTAGAAAGTGGCTGCTGGGGAGTTTCTTATATAGTAAAGGGTAGGCAACTTTCCTATTGGTTGCCCTCTGGAGACTGTTGTTGATCTCTTCTCCCTGTTGATCTCTTCTGTTTCACTGTAAGGCCTCATGCACACGACAGTGTTTTTTCACTGTCAGTGATTTGGCTTCAGTGGTCCGTGTCCGATTTTGCTTCAGTTGTGTTTCCTTGTGTCTTCCTTTTTTTTTTTGTCTGACAGGGGGAAAAAAAGGAAAGTTAATGAAAAGTGTAATTTTATTGCACCAAGTTCTTGTAGAAAAAAACGGACACGGACGCGGACACGGATGACATACCAGTTGTGCATGCGTTTTTTTTGACAGACCCATTGACTTGAATAGGTCTGTCCTCCGTTTTCCACTGACAAGAATAGGACAGGTTATATTTTTTTGACGGACTGGAATCACGGATCACGGACGCGGAGAAAAACTGAGGACTCAGTTTTTTTCCACAGCTCCATAGAAATGAATGGGACCTCCGCTAAACTGTGAAAAATGACGGAACGGACGCGGATGCACACAACGGTCGTGTGCATGAGGCCTAAGACAGCTCAGTGTCCTAAGGCCTCATGCACACGACCGTTGTGTGCATCCGTGGCCGTTGTGCCGTTTTCCGTTTTTTTTCGCGGACCCATTGACTTTCAATGGGTCCTTGGAAAAAACGGAAAATGCACCGTTTGGCAGCCGCATCCGTGAGCCGTGTTTCCTGGCCGTGAAAAAAATATGACCTGTCCTATTTTTTTCACGGCCAACGGTTCACGGACCCATTCAAGTCAATGGGTCCGTGAAAGAACACGGATGCACACAAGATTGGCATCCGTGTCCGTGATCCGTGGCCGTAGGTTAGTTTTTATACAGACGGATCCGAAGATCCGTCTGCATAAAAGCTTTTTCAAAGCTGAGTTTTCACTTCGTGAAAACTCAGAACCGACAGTATATTCTAACACAGAAGCGTTCCCATGGTGATGGGGACGCTTCTAGTTAGAATACACTACAAACTGTGTACAAGACTGCCCCCTGCTGCCTGGCAGCACCCGATCTCTTACAGGGGGCCGTGATCAGCACAATTAACCCCTCCAGGTGCGGCACCTGAAGGGGTTAATTGTGCTGATCACGGCCCCCTGTAAGAGATCAGGGCTGCCAGGCAGCAGGGGGCAGACCCTCCCCCCCCCGGGCAGACCCTCCCCCCCCCTCCCCAGTTTGAATATCATTGGTGGCCAGTGCGGCCCCCCCCCCCTCCCTCTATTGTAATAATTCGTTGGTGGCACAGTGTGCGCCCCCCCCCCCCTCCCTCCCGCTATTGTAATAATTCGTTGGTGGCACAGTGTGCGCCCCCCATCGGCCCCCCCTCCCTCTATAGCATTAACAACATTGGTGGCCAGTGTGCGGCCTCCCATCTCTCCCCCCCCCCCCCCCCCATCATTGGTGGCAGCGGAGTTCCGATCGGAGACCCAGTTTAATCGCTGGGGCTCCGATCGGTAACCATGGCAACCGGGACGCTACTACAGTCCTGGTTGCCATGGTTACTTAGCAATAGTACAATAGTAGAAGATTCATACTTACCTGCTCCAGGCTGCTGCTGCGATGTTAGTGTCCGGCCGGGAGCTCCACCTACTGGTAAGTGACAGGTCTGTGCGGCGCATTGCTAAATGAACTGTCACTTACTAGTAGGAGGAGCTCCCGGCCGGACACGAACCTCGCAGCTCCCAGGTAAGTATGAATCTTTACTATTGTACTATTGCTAGTAACCCGCTGCCACCAATGATCGGGGGGGGGGGGGGGGGGAAGATGGGAGGCCGCACACTAGCCACCAATGTTGTTAATGCTATAGAGGGAGGGGGGGCCAATGGGGGGCGCACACTGTGCCACCAACGATTTATTACAATAGAGGGAGGAAGGGGGGGGGGGGCACACTGTGCCACCAACGAATTATTACAATAGAGGGAGGAAGGGGGGGGGCACACTGTGCCACCAACGAATTATTACAATAGAGGGAGGAAGGGGGGGGGCACACTGTGCCACCAACGAATTATTACAATAGAGGGAGGAGGGGGGGGGGCCGCACTGGCCACCAATGATATTCAAACTGGGGAGGGGGGGGTCTGCCCCCTGCTGCCTGGCAGCCCTGATCTCTTACAGGGGGATATGATAGTACAATTAACCCCTTCAGGTGCGGCACCTAAGGGGTTAATTGTGCTGATCACGGCCCCCTGTAAGAGATCGGATGCTGCTAGGCAGCAGGGGGCAGTCATGTACACAGTTTGTAGTATATTCTAACTAGAAGCGTCCCCATCACCATGGGAACGCCTCTGTGTTAGAATATACTGTCGGAAATGAGGTTTCACGATCTCACTCATATCCGACAGTATATTCTAACATAGAGGCGTTCCCATGGTGATGGGGACGCTTCAAGTTAAAATATACCATCGGATTGGAGAAAACTCCGATCTGATGGTATAAAAGGGACTCCAGACTTTACATTGAAAGTCAATGGGGACGGATCCGTTTGAAATGGCACCATATTGTGTCAACGTCAAACGGATCCGTCCCCATTGACTTGCATTGTAATTCAGGACGGATCCGTTTGGCTCCGCACGGCCAGGCGGACACCAAAACGACTTTTTTTTCATGTCCGTGGATCCTCCAAAAATCAAGGAAGACCCACGGACGAAAAAACGGTCACGGATCACGGGAAAACGGAACCCCGTTTTGCGGACCGCAAAAAAATACGGTCGTGTGCATGAGGCCTTACTTCACTGACTCGGCTCACATCACTGCCGGGCCCAGGCATGCACCATACGTTGCCAAATGACTGCACATGCCTGGGGCCGGCAGTGAAACAAGCCAGCCCCAGGGAACACAGCCTGTGATGTAAGGACACTGGGCTGTCTTACAGTGAAACATAGGAGGAGAGATCGACGGCAATCTCCGGAGGGCATGGGCACCTGCATCAGCGGGGAAGGCCCCTTGGCACTTGTAAGTCATCAGCAAATATAATCAAACTGGAAGACATTTACCATGTTTATCTGTTTATATCAGCTAAAGGGCAATAATGAGAGTTTATTATGTGTAAAGTAGGTGGCAAACTCCCTTCAAGCAAATTCTTACCATTAAAATAGTCTCTATATAGGGTATGTTATCACGGTGCCAAGCCACACGATGTTTAGGCAGGACCCTACGTTCAGACTTGACCCTTTCATTGCTAAGTAGCGAAAGTTATCAACTTTGGTAGTAAAAATAAAATGAATATTTGAGAAATCATACAGGTAACCCTAGCTCACTGCCATCTTTCCTTATAATTATTATTTAGTCCTACATTGTTATGGTATTATTCTGTATATTGTAATTAGAGAATATTGTGATTTTACATTATTATATTATTACATTATGAGAAGTTCATTAAGCCGAGGGGGACACATACTACAGATAAAACACACCATGTCATTCAGATTGTGCAGCATACAGATTACATTGAATATTGTGTAAACTACACCAATACGCCATAACATTAGAACCTAGTCTAATATTGTGTGGTTCTACGTAAACAGCTCTGACCCGTCAAAGTATGGACCACAAGACCTCTGAGGGTACCCTAAGGCACCAAGATGTAAGCAGCAAAGCTTCCATGAAAATATTATCACTTATCAACAACCTATAGGTGAATATTGTATGTTTATTTATTTAAAAAAATGGTGGATAGTTTTTAGTCTTTAACTAACTCCTTGTTAGGAATTTTAGCGTGGTCTACAAGTCTCTTTACGAACATTTGTTCCCGGTAATTTGTCAATGTAAAAGTGCCACCAATCACCCAATGAACAAGCAAATACTTGTTCATCAAGTGAAATAATTGTTTATGCTGACACCAGAATCTTCATTTCTGTACAGCAGAAGTGAAATGCTCTTCTATGGGCATCTATATCTAGGCCTTAAAGGGAACCTGTCACCTCCTAAATGCATGTAAACCCGCCAGCAGTACCTCAGGGTAGCACGCAGTGTGATACTAATCATATTTTTCATCCTGCAGTCCGATAAAGTCAGAAAACAATCTTTTATCCTCCGACCGTGCTAATTTGCATGTCCGCTTGAAGTCAAGGGGGCAGCGGCCTCCTTGCTTTAAGTCAAGGAAACTACGCCCCCCTCTTGCCTTTGAGTGACAGCCCGCAATTCGACTTCGCTTTCCCAAGTCTCGCGCATGTGCGGTGCCCTCTGTTTTACTGCACAATCCCATGCCCTCACAGCAGTAGTAAAGTGATTATGGATTACCTATCTATATAGGAGGTCTTATCATTTGTGCTGACTGCTACAGAAGGACAATATTTAGTATTTAAGTTTCAGTAATACAATACTGCCAAAAAGAAAAACAGCCAATAATTCTTTAAAAAAAATGAATGAATACCTCTTTCTGTTGAAAATCTTGATGTAAAAGTTCCATAAATTGTGCAGTGGAGCCTTTATGGATCAGATTTATTATGCCAGCACATCCTATACAGGGAGTGCAGAATTATTAGGCAAATGAGTATTTTGACCACATCATCCTCTTTATGCATGTTGTCTTACTCCAAGCTGTATAGGCTCGAAAGCCTACTACCAATTAAGCATATTAGGTGATGTGCATCTCTGTAATGAGAAGGGGTGTGGTCTAATGACATCAACACCCTATATTAGGTGTGCATAATTATTAGGCAACTTCCTTTCCTTTGGCAAAATGGGTCAAAAGAAGGACTTGACAGGCTCAGAAAAGTCAAAAATAGTGAGATATCTTGCAGAGGGATGCAGCACTCTTAAAATTGCAAAGCTTCTGAAGCGTGATCATCGAACAATCAAGCGTTTCATTCAAAATAGTCAACAGGGTCGCAAGAAGCGTGTGGAAAAACCAAGGCGCAAAATAACTGCCCATGAACTGAGAAAAGTCAAGCGTGCAGCTGCCAAGATGCCACTTGCCACCAGTTTGGCCATATTTCAGAGCTGCAACATCACTGGAGTGCCCAAAAGCACAAGGTGTGCAATACTCAGAGACATGGCCAAGGTAAGAAAGGCTGAAAGACGACCACCACTGAACAAGACACACAAGCTGAAACGTCAAGACTGGGCCAAGAAATATCTCAAGACTGATTTTTCTAAGGTTTTATGGACTGATGAAATGAGAGTGAGTCTTGATGGGCCAGATGGATGGGCCCGTGGCTGGATTGGTAAAGGGCAGAGAGCTCCAGTCCGACTCAGGCGCCAGCAAGGTGGAGGTGGAGTACTGGTTTGGGCTGGTATCATCAAAGATGAGCTTGTGGGGCCTTTTCGGGTTGAGGATGGAGTCAAGCTCAACTCCCAGTCCTACTGCCAGTTTCTGGAAGACACCTTCTTCAAGCAGTGGTACAGGAAGAAGTCTGCATCCTTCAAGAAAAACATGATTTTCATGCAGGACAATGCTCCATCACACGCGTCCAAGTACTCCACAGAGTGGCTGGCAAGAAAGGGTATAAAAGAAGAAAATCTAATGACATGGTCTCCTTGATCACCTGATCTGAACCCCATTGAGAACCTGTGGTCCATCATCAAATGTGAGATTTACAAGGAGGGAAAACAGTACACCTCTCTGAACAGTGTCTGGGAGGCTGTGGTTGCTGCTGCACGCAATGTTGATGGTGAACAGATCAAAACACTGACAGAATCCATGGATGGCAGGCTTTTGAGTGTCCTTGCAAAGAAAGGTGGCTATATTGGTCACTGATTTGTTTTTGTTTTGTTTTTGAATGTCAGAAATGTATATTTGTGAATGTTGAGATGTTATATTGGTTTCACTGGTAAAAATAAATAATTAAAATGGGTATATATTGGTTTTTTGTTAAGTTGCCTAATAATTATGCACAGTAATAGTCACCTGCACACACAGATATCCCCCTAAAATAGCTAAAACTAAAAACAAACTAAAAACTACTTCCAAAAATATTCAGCTTTGATATTAATGAGTTTTTTGGGTTCATTGAGAACATGGTTGTTGTTCAATAATAAAATTATCCTCAAAAATACAACTTGCCTAATAATTCTGCACTCCCTGTATTATCCTGCTGAAAGAGACCACTGTTTTTATTGGTTGTGTACTTGGGCCTGTACAATGTTTAGGTAGGTGCCAATGCATTTCAAGCTCACATCAGCTGTGGGATCGGACCAGACAAACTAGCCTTTGCTCCCTATGCATCAGCGAGTCTTGAGGACTTGCTTGTTTGCTCATTTTTATCTGCCTGCAACACAACAACTTAAAGAATTGACCTTGCTGCCTAATATATCCCACCCCTTGAAAGCCCCATTGTCACGAGATAATTAATGTTATTCACTTCACCTGTCAGTGGTTTTAATGCTACGGCTAATCAGAGTAAAGCATCTGTCAGGCCAGTGGGAGAGGAGACCCCATCGTAGGAATACATTGATTCATTCACCCATAGCCATACACAGTAAAACACTTTAGCTTTCTCTCTTGTAAATGTTAAAGTGTTGCTTTAATTGCTCTGAAGCCTTGTAATGCAACATCATACAAAGACCAGCAAGCAGGTCAGTGTGACCACTGAAATAGACTCATGACTTATAATCTATAAATTATATACTGTTTCAAGCGCTTACAGAGGAAAATAGAAAGTTCTGTGCGCCTTATACAGCGATGATTCAACGGTTTATTTGTTCTGTGGCATACTTGCTGATATAACCTACCAAAAAAACATTTTCTATTAAATGTTTAACCATTTCTCGACCACTGCGCACGGGCGCCATAGCCAACAGTTTCTGCTGTTTCATAATACTGGTCTCAGACATTTAGCCCAAATGTGACCACAGCATCTGAGAGCGTGAAAAACGGAAGCGTTGCGATCTCCGGGCTGGAACGCCGCGCCCTCACTGAGATCGGGGAAGGTGTTTCTTATTGGTAATAGGTCAATATTGCAACCGTTTGCAACATGCACTTGACATTGAGGTGCCTATCGTGCTCTAGGATCTGCACTCCCATAAAGCGCTCTGTATAGGAGTGCGGATTGCCCTGCGGCCGCCCTGAGCGCTGTACTCCTGCCTGTACCAGCTCTGATCCGCTACAGCCTGGCTATTTTATGCTTTAGCAGAGCTGGCACAAGCATGAAAGCGAGTTTTATGTGAGCTCCTGCCTTGCACTCGCTCCGCTCAGCTCTGCTAATAGTCTGCACCAATGTAGTACCCTTATCACTGAAAGTGCAAATAAAACATAACTTTTAATAAATATCAGAAATAAACACATCCTTGTAACTCTAGATAAGGACCAAAAAAAGACAATAGAAAAAAATAAACGTAAATAATGGTGTCAGGGAACAAGTAAAACAATTTCCCTATGAATACCCCAGCAGTGACAGTATAATCACAGGCAAAAAAAACGGTAGTATACTAAACCAGGGCTCATGATCGAGCCCCTCACTCAGCCCTCATACTGATAGCAATGATAGCATGCAAGATGACTGGTAATATAATGAACCAGGATTCATGGTTGAGGCACTTACTCTGTCCTCATGCTGATGTTAATGTCGGTAGTAAGGATGACAAGAGCTTGCTATTGGGACAAGAACTGTGACGGCAGCTTATCATTAGTGATGATTTATATTCTAAATTTTTTTACTCGAAAAATCGGTAATGTAATGATCGCGTAATATGCGAATATTACGTGATCAATACAGACGTGGTTCAAAAAGGAATATATAGCACTATAGAATATAGTGCTATATAATTGTTTTTTAGAATATTCGTCATTTTTTTCCATCTGAAGTTATGATTCCTCCCTGCTTAAGTTGTTTGTCAAGCAACTTAAGACGGGAGGAATTATAACTTCAGATGGAAAAAAACTAAAATAACGAATATTCGAAAAACAAATATACAGTTGCAAGAAAAAGTAAGTGAACCCTTTGGAATTATATGGATTTCTGCACAAATTAGTCATAAAATGTGATCTGATCTTCATCTAAGTCACAACAATAACTAATAACACACAAAGTAATAACACAAAGTAATAACACACAAAGAATTAAATGTTACCATGTTTTTATTGAACACACCATGTAAACATTCACAGTGCAGGTGGAAAAAGTATGTGAACCCTTGGATTTAATAACTGGTTGAACCTCCTTTGGGTTGAGGTCAGGACTCTGACTGGGCCACTCCAGAAGGCGTATTTTCTTCTGTTTAAGCCATTCTGTTGTTAATTTACTTCTATGTTTTGGGTCGTTGTCCTGTTGCAACAACCATCTTCTGTTGAGCTTCAGCTGGTAGACAGATGGCCTTAAGTTCTCCTGCAAAATGTCTTGATAAACTTGGGAATTCATTTTTCCTTCGCCGTCCAGGCCCTGACGCAGCAAAGCAGCCCCAAACCATGATGCCCCCACCACCATACTTCACAGTTGGGATGAGGTTTTGATGTTGGTGTCCTGTGCCTCTTTTTCTCCACATATAATATTGTGTGTTTCTTCCAACAACTCAACTTTGGTTTCATCTGTCCACAGAATATTTAGCCAGGACTGCTGTAGAACATCCAGGTGCTCTTGTGCAAACTGTAAACGTGCAGCAATGTTTTTTTTGGACCGTATACGGAACCATTCATTTCAATGGATCCGCAAAGAAAACGGAAGGTACTCCGTATGCCTTCCATTTCCGTATTTCCGTGTTTCCGTTCAAAAATAGAACATGTCCTATTATTGTCCGTATAACAGACAAGGATAGTACTGTTCTATCAGGGGCCAGCTGTTCCGTTCCGCAAAACACGGAGTGCACATGAACGTCATCCGTATTTTTAGTGGATCTGCTTTTTGTGGACCGCAAAATACTGAAAAAGCCATATGGTCGTGTGCAAGAGGCAATATACAGGGTGTGCCATGGTGTTCAGGGATAGGTTCGAGTGCAAAGTACACTGCGTGCAGAATTATTAGGCAAATGAGTATTTTGACCACATCATCCTCTTTATGCATGTTGTCTTACTCCAAGCTGTATAGGCTCGAAAGCCTACTACCAATTAAGCATATTAGGTGCATCTCTGTAATGAGAAGGGGTGTGGTCTAATGACATCAACACCCTATATTAGGTGTGCATAATTATTAGGCAACTTCCTTTCCTTTGGCAAAATGGGTCAAAAGAAGGACTTGACAGGCTCAGAAAAGTCAAAAATAGTGAGATATCTTGCAGAGGGATGCAGCACTCTTAAAATTGCAAAGCTTCTGAAGCGTGATCATCGAACAATCAAGCGTTTCATTCAAAATAGTCAACAGGGTCGCAAGAAGCGTGTGGAAAAACCAAGGCACAAAATAACTGCCCATGAACTGAGAAAAGTCAAGCGTGCAGCTGCCAAGATGCCACTTGCCACCAGTTTGGCCATATTTCAGAGCTGCAACATCACTGGAGTGCCCAAAAGCACAAGGTGTGCAATACTCAGAGACATGGCCAAGGTAAGAAAGGCTGAAAGACGACCACCACTGAACAAGACACACAAGCTGAAACGTCAAGACTGGGCCAAGAAATATCTCAAGACTGATTTTTCTAAGGTTTTATGGACTGATGAAATGAGAGTGAGTCTTGATGGGCCAGATGGATGGGCCCATGGCTGGATTGGTAAAGGGCAGAGAGCTCCAGTCCGACTCAGATGCCAGCAAGGTGGAGGTGGAGTACTGGTTTGGGCTGGTATCATCAAAGATGAGCTTGTGGGGCCTTTTCGGGTTGAGAATGGAGTCAAGCTCAACTCCCAGTCCTACTGCCAGTTTCTGGAAGACACCTTCTTCAAGCAGTGGTACAGGAAGAAGTCTGCATCCTTCAAGAAAAACATGATTTTCATGCAGGACAATGCTCCATCACACGCGTCCAAGTACTCCACAGCGTGGCTGGCAAGAAAGGGTATAAAAGAAGAAAATCTAATGACATGGCCTCCTTGTTCACCTGATCTGAACCCCATTGAGAACCTGTGGTCCATCATCAAATGTGAGATTTACAAGGAGGGAAAACAGTACACCTCTCTGAACAGTGTCTGGGAGGCTGTGGTTGCTGCTGCACGCAATGTTGATGGTGAACAGATCAAAACACTGACAGAATCCATGGATGGCAGGCTTTTGAGTGTCCTTGCAAAGAAAGGTGGCTATATTGGTCACTGATTTGTTTTTGTTTTGTTTTTGAATGTCAGAAATGTATATTTGTGAATGTTGAGATGTTATATTGGTTTCACTGGTAAAAATAAATAATTGAAATGGGTATATATTTGTTTTTTGTTAAGTTGCCTAATAATTATGCACAGTAATAGTTACCTGCACACACAGATATCCCCCTAAAATAGCTAAAACTAAAAACAAACTAAAAACTACTTCCAAAAATATTCAGCTTTGATATTAATGAGTTTTTTGGGTTCATTGAGAACATGGTTGTTGTTCAATAATAAAATTAATCCTCAAAAATACAACTTGCCTAATAATTCTGCACTCCCTGTACATCCACCATCAGACTATTACTTTCTGAGCAGGGGTATTCTTAGGGTCCGATATTATTGCTTTACCTGTTCCCTGACACCATAATGTATGTTTGTTTTTTCTATTGTTTTTTTTTTTTGTCCTATCTGGAGTGATTTTATCTGATATTTATTAAAAGATATGTTTTATTTACAATTTCAATGATAGGGGTTTTCTTTGGTAGCGTCAATATTACTATCATATTATAAGTGAGATTTCAGTGATTTGGTTGTGCAGGCTATTATCAGAGCTGAGTGGAGTGAACACAGGGCAGGAGCTCACATAAGACATCAACATTCTTGTGCCCACTCTGCCAAAGCCTGACATAGCCCATGTGCTGTATGCTAGGCATTAGCGGAGAATCGCTGGTACAGGCAGGAGCAGCAATGCTTAGGCCTCTTTCACACGGGCGTCGCGTGTGAGGGCCGGACAAGATGCGGGTGCGTTGTGGGAAAATGCACGGTTTTTCCGCGCGAGTGCAAAGCGTTTTAATGCGTTTTGCACGCGCGTGAGAAAAATCTGCATGTTTGGTACCCAGACCCGAACTTCTTCACGGAAGTTTGGGGATCGGTGTTGTGTAGATTTTATTATTTTCCCTTATAACATGGTTATAATGGAAAATAATAGCATTCTTAATACAGAATGCTTAGTAATATGTCCATTGAGGGGTTAAAAATAATAAACAAATTTAACTCACCCATACACTTGATCGCGTAGCGTAAGATCTATTTTCTTCAGGACCTGGCTAAAGGACCTTTGATGATGTCACTGCGCTCATCACATGATCCATCACCATGGTGATGGACCATGTGATGAGCGCAGTGACGTCACCACAGGTCCTTTTCATCAAAAAAGAAAGAAGACATGCCAGGCTGAGCGTTCAAGTGGATTAAGGTGAGTTTATTTTTTTAACCCCTCCATCACTATTTCACTAAGCATTGTGTATTAAGAATGCTATTATTTTCTCTTATAACCATGTTATAAGGGAAAATAATAAAGATCGGGTCCCCATCCCGATCGTCTCCTAGCAACCATGCGTGAAAATCGCACCGCATCCGCACTTGCTTGCGATTTTCACGCAACCCGATTCACTTCTATGGGGCCTGCATTGCGTGAAAAACACACAATATAGAGCTTGCTGCGATTTTCACGCAACGCACCAGTGATGCGTGAAAATCACCGCTTATGTACACAGCCCCATTGAAGTGAATAGGTCCGGATTCAGTGCAGGTGCAATGCGTTCACCTCACGCATTGCACCCGCACGGAATTCTCTCCCATTTGAAAGGAGCCTAAAGCCTGTACGGCGCTCAGTGCGGACACAGGGGAATCCATATTCCTATATACAGCTGTGTAGCGGTATAGATTCTAAAGTGCAAACTTCAGGTGCCTATTTTGCATGGAAAAGTTAAAAAAATGAAAGTGTATTACAAAAATTATTTTTAGCACATTTAGAATAGGATTTAATGACGTATAGTTGAATGTTTAGGTACACTTTAAAGGGCATCTGTCATCAGCTTAAGGTAATCATACCTTTTATTTGTCAATCTGATGCTGTATCACCAAGAAATAAGCCTTTTTCTTCAGACGTAAATAAGTTATGATATTCACTGAGGGCGAGCCCAAGCCCCTTGGTGCACCCTAGCCACACCACATTCCTCTGGCAGCCCTTCCCTCTGCTTGATTGACAGGGCCAGGATTAATGACGATACAGAAGCCTGTTTCTGTCAATCAAGGAGAGGCACTACCAAGCAGTATGCCTGGTTCAAAAGAGAAATTGCTGATTTTCTTTCATTAAAACGTGGACATTTGAGTTTTCACTATCTTTACACATTAAAAATGCAATACCGGGGCAGAGCTTGACCTCGCTAGATGGCGGCTGCTTGATAGAAGCGCACCCGCCACCAAGCTGCTGTAAAGCCTGCATAAGCACCTTATCCCATCGTTATGGTGAAGATACAGCCAAAAGATCACCCTAGAGTGACAACTGGCGCTGGCAAAACTGTGGAATCACACAAGGGCATGGAGAAATTCCTCAATAAACACCCGTCCCTGCCGCCAGCACGTTTCTCCAAGATGGCGCCGAGAAGCCAGAACACAGCGCGGTACTGCGCAGATGGACCCAGCGGAGACTCCGACATAGACACAGATGCTCCCTCCACACAACAACAGGTTAGTGAGTCACCATCTCTCACCCGGGACTACCTCCATCGGGCCCTACAGAGAGCATTGGCACCCATAGCGGTGGACCTGCCGGTCATCAAGGCAGCCATACATCATATTGGCGATAGAGTGGAGGCCTTAGAGCAGACTCAAGACGCACTGATCTCCTTTGCCTCAGCAGTAAAAAGTTCTCTGGGGACCCACCACATCGCTATAAATAATTCCTTAATGATGCTTGAAGACCAAGAGAACAGAAATCGCAGGAGGAACACGGTTTTCCTGATACTACAGAAAGGGAAGATCTCTTCACAATCATGCAAGACCTATTCACCACCTTATTAGGTCCCGACCGGGTGGCATCCATTATTGTGGAACGAGTTCATAGAGCTCTAAGTCCTAAACCTACCCCCTCGGAGAATCCCAGGAACATAATATGTGACTTATTTAGCTTTTGGGACACTGAGCCATACTACATAAAGCTAGAAATATGGAGGAAATAGTGCTGGCAGACTCCAGAATACAAATATTCCAAGATTTCTCCCCCTCGACACTCCAGAAGAGGATTCTGAGGGCCCTTACGGACTTACTACGTTCATCCAAAATACTGTACCGGTGGCTTTTCCTATTTGGCCTCCTCATCACCTCTGGGACACGGCGCATCACTATCCACCCCCCGGATGACCTACAACACCTATGGGAGTCCCTGAGCCTAACACCAGTGGAGATCCCTTCGTGGTTGCCTGTACCTCAAGATGATGACCTTCCTTACTTGAAGATTCCACCGATGTGGTCAACTGTTAAGAAACAGAAGTATATGAAGAACAAGAGATCTTCTGGCATGGACTCCAATGACTGATCACCGAATCCTTGTGGGTCACTGCGTATTGTCCATTTTCATCATGAAGGCGATCTTTTCTTTAGAGGGTATAGTTGTTGCCATTGTTAACTGTTAATGTCTAGTTTTGTTTCAGAGACTTAAACATTGCCTTCACCCTTGCAGTTACTTATCTACATGATGCATATAATCTATTTGGGATAGTTTTCTTGCCTCTTTCTACATAACAGGCTTCTCTAACAGAAGCTTGGGCGGATAAGGTTACACGACTGTCTGTGTTTATTCCCCCCCCCCCACCTGCTCCTTATGGAGCTCCCAAGTGGAACATCATTTCACATACAGTTGCAAGAAAAAGTAAGTGAACGATTTGGAATTATATGGATTTCTGCACAAATTGGTCATAAAATGTGATCAGATCTTCATCTAAGTCACAACAATAGACAATCACAGTCTGCTTAAACTAATAACACACAAATAATTAAATGCTACCATGTTTTTATTGAACACACCATGTAAACATTCACAGTGCAGGTGGAAAAAGTATGTGAACCCTTTGATTTAATAACTGGTTGAACCTCCTTTGGCAGCAATAACTTCAACCAAACGTTTCCTGTAGTTGCAGATCAGATGTGCACAACGGTCAGGAGTAATTCTTGACCATTCCTCTTTACAGAACTGTTTCAGTTCAGCAATATTCTTGGGATGTCTGGTGTGAATCGCTTTCTTGAGGTCATGCCACAGCATCTCAATCGGGTTGAGGTCAGGACTCTGACTGGGCCACTCCAGAAGGCATATTTTCTTCTGTTTAAGCCATTCTGTTGTTGATTTACTTCTATGCTCTGGGTCGTTGTCCTGTTGCAACACCCATCTTCTGTTGAGCTTCAGCTGGTGGACAGATGGCCTTAAGTTCTCCTGCAAAATGTCTTGATAAACTTGGGAATTCATTTTTCCTTCGAGGATAGCAATCTGTCCAGGCCCTGACGCAGCAAAGCAGCCCCAAACCATGATGCCCCCACCACCATACTGCACAGTTGGGATGAGGTTTTGATGTTGGTGTGCTGTGCCTCTTTTTCTCCACAGATAGTGTTGCGTGTTTCTTCCAAACAACTCAACTTTGGTTTCATCTGTCCACAGAATATTTTGCCAGTACTGCTGTGGAACATCCAGGTGCTCTTGTGCAAACTGTAAACGTGCAGCAATGTTTTTTTTGGACAGCAGTGGCTTCCACTGTGGTATCCTCCCATGAAATCCATTCTTGTTTAGTGTTTTACGTATCATAGATTCGCTAACAGGGATGTTAGCATATGCCAGAGACTTTTGTAAGTCTTTAGCTGACACTCTAGGATTCTTCTTCACCTCATTGAGCAGTCTGCGCTGTGCTCTTGCACTCATCTTTACAGGACGGCCACTCCTAGGGAGAGTAGCAGCAGTGCTGAACTTTCTCCATTTATAGGCAATTTGTCTTACCGTGGACTGATGAACAGCAAGGCTTTTGGAGATACTTTTATAACCCTTTCCAGCTTTATGCAAGTCAACAATTCTTAATCGTAGGTCTTCTGAGAGCTCTTTTGTGAAAGGCATAATTCACATCAGGCAATGCTTCTTGTGAAAAGCAAACCCAGAACTGGTGTGTGTTTTTTATAGGGCAGGGCAGCTGTAACAAACACCTCCAATCTCATCTCATTGATTGGACTCCAGTTGGCTGACACCTCACTCGAATTAGCTCTTGGAGATGTCATTAGTCTAGGGGTTCACATACTTTTTCCACCTGCACTGTGAATTTTTACATGGTGTGTTCAATAAAAGCATGGTAACATTTAATTCTTTGTGTGTTATTAGTTTAAGCAGACTGTGATTGTCTATTGTTGTGACTTAGATGAAGATCAGATCACATTTTATGACCAATTTGTGCAGAAATCCATATCATTCCAAAGGGTTCACATACTTTTTCTTGCAACTATATACCCTAGTTGTTTGCTTTACTTAAGTTTGTTGAATTGTTTTAATGTTTGATCATGGAGCATATAGAAAGTCCTTATCTCTCGCTTCTATACCTCAAAGATGGCCATCTTGAGACTTAAATTAGCTTATTTTAATGTACATGGGTGCAATAACCCAGTCGCGAGAAGCCGTGTCTTTCAGGTTTTGAAGAGAGAGGAGGCAGATGTGGTTATGCTACAGGAAACTAATTTTAAGCAAGGGCACATCCCCAAATTGTCACATTCCTACTATCAGACCTGGTATCATTCCTGTCTTGCACAGGAATCAAGAGGTGTTAGTATAGGGTTTCATAAAAATGTACCTTTCCATATTTCGTCTGAGGTGGCAGACCCCGAGGGGAGGTACCTATTCCTAAAGGGCAAATTGGGTAACGTTGAACTCACATTATGTAATTTATATGCCTCCAACGCAGGTACGGTTAAGTGGCTGAGGAAAGTTCTTCACGATATTTCCATATTTTCCTCTGGCTTACTGATAATGGGAGGGGATCTTAATTTAGTCCTTAATCCACTATTGGACTCCTCCACTCGGAAATCTGCAATCTCATACAGGGCACTTAAAAGCATCCATGTTAGACTAAGAGAGCTTTGCCTGAGCGATGTCTGGAGGTCTAAGCATGCGGACAGGAGGGATTACACCTTTTACTCCAATCCTCACAGATCTTACCAGAGGCTCTACTATTTCTTCATTCACGACCGTTATCTACCTCAGGTACATAGTGCAGATATCCACTGTATCACAGTGTCTGACCATGCCCCTGTCTTTATGTCTTTGATCATCCCTGAGATATCTGGGAGGGAGTGGACGTGGCAGCTGAACCCTACATTAATAGACACAACCTCACATATTGATTCATTGTCTAAAAAACTTCAAGATTATTTTGAGCTCAATTCCTCATCTGGGGCCTCCCCTGCCTGTTTATGGGAAGCCCACAAGTCAGTCATGCGCGGGGGAACTTATTTCCTTAGGTTCTCATCTTAAGAAACAACGTACAGCACGTGTTACATCTCTCCTATCACAAATAGCAAACTTGGAGGGTACTCATGAGATAACTCTAGCTTTGAAAGACCACGAAGCTCTGCTTGTGCAGAGAAATGAGCTCAAAACACTGCTTAATACAAAAGCTGCCCGAGCCTATCTCAGGATAAGACACAAACACTACGCCCACAGAGACAAGGGCAATAAGATCATGACTGCGCTTATTAAAAAGCGCACAGAACAATCACACATTAGACAGATGAAATCATGTCAGGGTAAACCTCTAAATTCCACTCCAGATATAGCTGGGGCTTTTTCCTCTTACTACCAGTCTTTATATAACATCCGCCCCCATGAAGCTGCGCTAGCTACTAGGTTAGATAAAACACAACAATTCTTAGCCTTCCTCAAATTGCCCACTTTGTCCAGAGAGGAAAGTGATGGTCTCGTTGCTCCGGTATCCTTAACGGAAATTCAAAAAGCCCTCAGAACAACTCCCAATGGCAAAAGTCCTGGACCTGATGGGTTACCGAACTCATATTATAAAAAATTCCTGAAGGTACTGGGGCCACAACTGGTATCATATTTCAATACATTACTTACCGGATCCCCTCCGGCGACACAAGCTTTAGAAGCCCATATCGTAGTACTGCCCAAACAATGCAAAGACCCTGAACTACCCTCGAGTTATAGACCCATCTCCCTTTTAAATACCGACATAAAACTATGGGCAAAGATTCTGGCTTACAGGATCTCTCCGCTTGTCCAGAAATAGATTTCCCCTGAACAGTCTGGATTTGTGGGGGGTAGAGAGTGCAGGGACAGCACCTTTAGAGTCCAACAAGTGGTAGAATATGCCATAGCAAATAATACCCAACTCACTCTGCTCAGTACGGATGCTGAAAAAGCATTTTACAGAGTGGATTGGAGGTTTATGGAGGTCACCCTCCACAAATTTGGCTTCCCTTCCCAGTTTATAGGGGCGATCCTGTCCCTGTACTCCTCTCCCCATGCAAAGTTCAAAGTTAATAGGGTGTTCTCTCCCTCATTGTCAATCTCAAACTGCCCATCAAGGCTGTCCATTATCGCCCTCACTTTTTATTTTAATCCTGGAGACGCTTATATAGGCCATCAGACAAGACAACAATATACAAGGCCACATTGTAGCCGCCTGTCACAGCTTTTGGTTTGCGCTGTGACACTGTTGCCACACTTGCGGTTGCCCGCGGCAACTTGTTGAGTGAGAGCATGCGGTGGCAGTGTCTCGGCCTTCTGGGTGATTGCCGTGACATGGTTGCCACGCATGCTGTTGCCGTTGTATCGTGCGGTTTAGTATGCTTGTGTGTGCACTTACCCTTTAAGTTGTAGCCTCCCACTGTCTGGTGCTGTAAGGGTTTACTCCCTGACTGGGTGTGGTTACTTGGCTTATATCTTCTGTGGTTTCCTGGCTGGAGTCAGTTGTACTTCAGCTGTGGTTGAAGCTGGAGCTCTTCTCCAGTCCAGGGTGTTCAATCTGTCCAGTGAGGGCCATCCTTGTGGTCAGCGATGTTATACCGGTGTCTCCTTCCCTTCCTGTCCTTATTTGTATGGAGTGGGTTATGTTCAGGGTGTTTGTATGTCTAGTTTGGTGTTAAATGTCTGGTGGTGTTTGGTGTCCAGCATGTTTACTAGACATTCCCCTGTCTCATGTTATTGCAGCTATGGTGTCCTGGGTTCCTGTGTGGTTTGTGGTGTGTGCTGTGTCCTTTATTGTTGGTGTGGACAGCAGCACTAGTGCACGGGTTCCGGTTAGTGTGTCTGTGGCAGGTAAGTGTGTTATTGGTTTCGGTTACCTGCCATCTCCATATGCTGTATGTGTTCCCCTCTCCTTGCAGCCTGGCCTCAGATAGAGACTCCTGTTCCTCCATGACTGGGATGAACAGGTCATCCCTTCCCTGCTCTTTGATGAGGGATTACCAGGGCGACTCAGGGTCTCTAGGAATCCTGAGTATGAGTCGTCCCACCATCGGGGTCCGCTCATACGGTGAGGAGTCAGGGAGAGGATTAGGGACACTGTAGGAGGTGACCTGCTCCCTTATCACTCCTTTTGGCCAGGCTGATTCCCTTTTACCCTTTGACACCACACGGTGGGGGGTTTCCCTCACTCACCGTCGTTACACCGCCTTTGCAGACGATATGCTCCTGCTCTTGTCTGACCCTGTTGTGGCGATCCCAGCCACCATTTACTTGCTCAATGAATTTGGCCAAATGTCCAATTTTAAGATAAACCTCTCTAAATGCACAGCTATGGGAATTAATGTCTCTAGTAAAGTAGTGTCTGACTTATCTAAGAAATATCCTTATCAATGGGCTAACTCTCATATCAACTATTTTGGTGTGAATATTCCAAGTGACCCTAACATGACTTTCCAATTGAATTATCCTGCACTCCTGTCTAGTATCAAAACGCAAATAAAGGAGCTCAATTTTCCATACATGTCGTGGATAGGCAGGAAAAATTTTGTGAAGACATACATGCTCCCAAAATTGGTTTATCTAAGGCTACATGCACACGAACCTTGTTTGTTTCCGTGTCCATAAATTTTTTTTGCGGATAGGATGCGGACCAATTCATTTCAATGGATCCGCAAAAAATGCGGACAGCACACCGCGTGCTGTCCGCATCAGTATGTCCGTTCCGTAGCCCTGCAAAAAAAAAAATAGAACATGTCTTATTGTTGTCCATTTTAGGCATTGTTACAATGGATCCGCAAAAAAAATGGATGGCATATGGATGTCATCCGTTTTTGTTTTTTTTGCTGATCCACAATTTGCGGACCGCAAAACACATATGGTAGTGTGCATGTAGCCTTATGCAAACCCTCCCTATATTTCTACCAGACTCATATCTTTTGGCTATACTCAGGCTTTTCTCCTCCTTTATTTAGAAACAGGCCAGACCCCGTTTGGCTTCTTCTACATTGGCAGTACCCAAACACAGAGGAGGTTTTGGGCTTCCGGATGTCAAAATATACTACCAATCAATTCAACTGAGACTTCATTCTGAGCTTTTAAACCCCCACAATACTAAACTAGGGTTTAGTTTCAAATTGCTCACAGGATACTCTCCCCCTCTGATTACGCCAAATTATGGAAAATCCCTACTCTAGTGGGGCTAGACCTTGGAGTTCCGCCATCATATAACAGGGTCTACACCACTTGGGCTAAGCTATCTTCCCTTCTTAACCTCCCTAGCGACCCCTCGCCTTTCATGCCAATTAGACTTCTTCCTTTTCCCTACAAGAGAACTACATAGATACCCTAGCGGTTTGTCCCGCTTTTGGAGAACGAGCTATTGGGGACCTGTTGAAGGTAAACTCAATACCCACTATGTCGGACCTCCAGGCATCGCTTCAAGCTTCGCCTCAGGTTTCAAGGTGGACCTCCATTCATTACTTTGTCAGCAGTACTTGCAATCTGCACAAAGATATTACATACCTTCTTGGTACGATGCAATAATCAACTCTCCTAACCCCCGGAGAAAACAAATTTCCCTTCTTTATAATAAAATATTGGAAGTAAATCCTCCCAGAATCCCCCACTTTCTCCACCAATGGGAAAAAGATATGGGAATAATACTTTCTGAAAACTACATATCCTCGGTTCTCAGACATTCTCATGGCTTCTCGAGATGTGTGTGGCTCCAAAAAAACTCGTATAAGTTTATCTTGAGGTGGTACCGAACTCCAGACATAATTCATTAAATGGACCCCTCCAAGCCTTCAGTTTGTTTGAGATGCCACTTTGACCAAGGCACGGCCTAACACATTTGGTGTACGTGTCCTAAAATAGTCCCCTACTGGGAGTCAGTGACAAACGCTCTCAAGCTAATTTGCTCATCAGGAGTCCCCATCTCACCTTCATTGGTGCTCTTAAATCTATCTGACCAACACTATCCACTTAGCAGATTTTCATTGCCTTTCCACCTAATTGCAGCAGCGAAACTACTTATCCCGTTACATTGGTTATCTGAAAGTGTGCCTTTCACTAACAGATTGGATTCATAAGGTCCATGAAATATGCAGACTGGAAGAATTATCTAGCTGGGAAAAATTTTCTCATGACAAATACCTGGACTTATGGTCCCCCTGGATACAGTGGAGCAATAAGTCTACTACGTCCCCCACAACCTGATGGCATCTCTCCTCCTTCTCTCTCTATCCTTGGGACGCATATATGTGAATTCTCACACTTTGTTTACAACTTCGCATTACTCCTCTGCTATTTAATGCAATATCTCTATATTGGACATCATGATTTTTTAGCTGTATGTATCGCTCTCATGATCTTAGGGCTTGTTGCCCCAAATTGTTTGTATCTATTATGCTTCATTGACGTATGCTGTATATTTGACTTTTTGAAAATGAAAATAAAGATTTGATAAAAAAATAAATAAAATGCAATACCACTATCAATAAACAAAAAAATTATATATAAGGCTCAGTGTGTCATGAGAATAAAATAAGATTAAAAAAAATCCCCAACAATAAAAAAAAATATTAGGTTAAATGAAAATAAAGATTTGATTTTAAAAAAAATGCAATACCACCATCAATAAACACAAAAAGTTTATATATAAGCCCTATCTAAAGCTCAGTGTGTAATGAGAATAAAATAAGATAAAAAAAAAAATATCCCCAACAATTAAAAAAAATATTAAAGTTAAACCAGCTCCAATTCAATAAAAACATCCGGTTCATTAAAGGCTTAAAGTACACCATCCAGTTTTGGGTCCAAATTTCAGTGCCGATTAATTTTTTTATAATATATGTGTATAGGGAAGCATTTACTAAATTGATAAGTTCTATAATTATGGCTGCATGTGGCCACCATTAGGGAGAGCTTTCTGCATGTGGATTGATATAGCTAGTAATGGAGCTGGTTTAACAGTATAGTTATTTACCGCATGTAGCTTCCAATTAATATACTGTACCAGGGGTAGCGTAGCTAGCAATTGAAGTCATCGAACAACCACGTTTTGATTTTCAATATTTCTTTTGTCTAGTAGGATGAAAATCCATTCTGTGTAATAGGGGATGTCTTGAAGCTGGGAAATAGAAGGACGGACAGATAGATGTACTAAATCTGCATCTGCACTACGTGTCGGAGTAAAGAATATAGGAAACATGCTCCTAAAACAAACCCCGATTGTTTCCTGTCAGACAGAGAGGTAACCAGGCTGCAAATAATTACAGCTCCATTTTTGTTGGTACCAGCTGAGCCTCTAAATAAGTAATATGCTTCTTTCGTGTTGATCTAATCCCTTTATGAAATAATTATAGACACTTTTAACACATAGTTATAATATATTTATGTCTCAATTACAACAATGCTGTTGTCTTTGTTACAGGTGCAGCCCAGAGTGCTTCTTTTGAGAAACAAGCTGGGAACACAAGCAATCAGCGGAAAGCATCTAGTGTTCTCCTCCTGTTCTGCTGGTATGCACTGGTGCTGTAGAATACCCTCTGTTACCAACAGATGCCTTGTTGTGACTTTGAGACATGGAAAATAATACTTTATGTTTATATTAAACTTACTAAACTTGCATGAGACTTGTGATGAAATGTGGACATCTAAAGCTAGTTTCACACGAGCACTAGGGATCAACAGGCTGTTCCAGCCTGCCGGACCTCTCTGTATTCCAGCATTTGCAGAAGCTTGAACGTCTCCATCAGGCCACATTAAGTATAATGGGGACCAGTGGAGATCCGGCCACAACCCAGAAGAAAACTGCTGGATCCTGTTAGCAATATTATAGTCTTATGAGTGTCTAGAAGTTATTATACTAAAGCATCAGAAGCTTTTATATATTGCACTGGTCGCTCATGTTATATTGGCATCAAATTTTTGCTTATAGTTGCCTTTCCTTGGCCACTGGAAAGTTGCCCATACACTTGAAATATAAGTTGACCATCTCATGAAAATTCAACACAAATTTTTTTTCACAATTGCTGACGGCAGATTTACATGTGCAGAAAATATGATCTGGTCAGTTGGAAAATGTCATGCCATACAAGAGTTTATGCCATGAACCAGGTAAATTTGGCCGCTCATCTAAATTGGTTCTCTGGTTCCTAGCCAGTTTACTCTGCTATGTTGCTCGTGGGACGAATGATTCCATGATAGCCGGACATATTCCAGCCTGCCTGATCCTGGAGCATGATTTACGGAAAGCTCCAGCCAGTCAGGATTTGCATTTTTATTTTTATTTTTTACATTTTTTAATTTTCATCTTTTTCATAACAAATAGGGCGTAACACCCAATAGAAGCATTATTGGACAAATAGAGGCATAGAGTTATAGCAAATATAATATGGGTACGCAAACCCAAATACACAATAAATAGAGAAACAAAGAGATCTGGAACAGATCTCCAAGAAAATCACAGTGTGAAAAATAATAAAAACAACATCTTTAGAACATCACTCGCAATATCAAAGGATCAACAAGTGTGAAAAATATCATGCATCTTGCGTGAATTGGAATATTACATATGACAATCTGCCTGACCAAATTCTGTTTGTACTTTGTATGAGTGACAATACTTCAAAGACCGAAGAGGGTCTTGTTCAACAACCCACCTATCCCACTATGTTTGTGTCCCTAATCTGTAGTCTGCCCAATCTTCCTTTCAGTTGCTCTAATAAATACCTTTCTGTTAAGGAAAATGGTTTCATTATGAATTGAATCTCATTGTCTGACCTGTGCTTGAGAATAAAATGTTTCCATTTTTTGAACAATTTATGAGTGGATCATTCTTTTAACTGAAAGGTCGCCAAACGTTCTAGATGAAACAACTGTTTTAGTTGTGTAATGGTAGTGCAAAAAGTGGGGATTTCAGGTTGCAGCCATTGCTGTAAGATACATCGTTTAACTACCATACAAATTGAGTGAAAAAGATCAGGAAGGCTTCCCCCATCATTTTCTTCCCCTTCACATTGAAAAAGGAACAACATTGGGGTCTATCTCAATTTTCTCCCCCATAATTCCTCCACACCATATCACCCAACTCAGACCAGAGCTGTCTACTACTGGAACATGTCCAAAGTCCATGAAAAAGGTCTGTATGACCTATATGACATTTAGGACAGTGCGTTATACGGTCAGGTTTGAGCGGGTGAGAAGGTACATTGAAACCAAAGATGGCCCTATGGATAAATCTCAACTGAGTGTCTCTCCATACCTCATTTATTATATGCTTCCTAACTCGCAACCATCCCTTATGCATCAATTGGGTAATGTTTACTAAACCCAGCTGCTCTTCCCATTTTTGAAAACTTCCTTCTCTATCATTTAATAGTTCTTCAGTTTGCAATCTGTAGCCATCTGGGCTCCACGGGATGTAGCAAGTGCTTGACCTGTAGGATTCCCTTTAATGCCCATTCTTTGAAAATACTATTTGTATATCCTTGTGGAAACTCGGGGTTATTCCACAATGGAAGGTGTTTAGATATCCTATATGATAACCAAAACTTTTTTCCTCAGAATTCTCCATGTAGCAATGGTATCCTTGATGAAGACAGAATTTTTAATCCAAGCGGGAATGCTAATCAATCTCGCGTGTAATAGGGCTACCAAGGACCAGGGAGCGCAGAAACCAGCTTCGAAAGGCAAGACAGAATAAAAGCCAGTGCCATTAATCCAATCAGCAATGTGTCTTGCCATACAAGTCAGGTTATAACCTCTTACATCTGGGAAAGCTATACCACACAATTCCTTAGGGGCCATTAGCTTACGCAAACTAATTCTTAGACGCTTGCCATGCCAAAGAAAGGTTGTGAAAGCTTTGTTTATCCTATTTATGTCAACATGCTTCAAGAGAATAGGTATAGTTTGTAGGGGATATAATAGTTTAGACATTGACATCATTTTGAGGAGATGATTTTGGCCCATTAAAGGGTTTCTATCACTTTGTATCACATAATTAGCTGTCAGACACTAGCGATCTGCTAGTGTCTGCTCTGGCCAACCATCCTACTATAATCGCTTGTGGGGCAGCGGTTTTGCTAAAAAACGAACTTTTATAAATATGCTAATGAGCCTCTAGGTGCTATGTGGGCGTCATTAGCACCTAGAGGCTCCGTCTACCTTCATAAACAGCCGCCGCCCAGCGCGTCACTCCAGCCCGCCCATGTTCTCCTCCGTGTGACGCAGCGGACGAATTCTCGCGCATGCGCCGTGCGCGGCTGTATTCGGCGCATGCGCATTGAATGTCTGACCGCTCCCAGCTCAGACATCTCAAATGCGCCGAATACAGCCGCGCACGGCGCATGCGCGAGAATTCGTCCGCTGCCTAGTTCCCCTCTGTAAAGTAAAGCTGTTAGACAAGAATCATGCCACAGAGACCCTGGCCTTGGGGTTTGTATACATTCCCGATAAGACTGACCGAAAGAGACCTTGGAAGCCCATAACGTCAAGGACCTGATCAAGCCAATGCCAACCTATGCTGTCAAATGCTTTTTCTGTATCTAGCGTGACAATAGCCGGATTTTTCCCAGAATATTTCGGGGATCCAGCCAAAGAGAGTGCCAAAAAGACCTTTCTAATATTGATGACCGCAGACCTCCCCTTTATAAAGCCTACTTGTTGGGGTGAGATTAAAGAAGGGAGGATAACCGACAGCCTATTAGCTAAAATTTTAGATAGCAATTTCATATCATGGTTAATCAGAGAGATCGGTCTGTAAGAGGAAGGGTCCTCCGGATCCTTCTCTTTTTTGTGAATTAAGGTAATCAAAGCTGTGTTCAATGTTCAGAGATAGTTTGTCCTTCTACTATTGAAGAATAAAGCGTAGCGAGCACAGGAGATATTTGAGCATTTAGGGCCTTGTAAAAATCAGCAGAGTATCCATCAGGACCAGGTACTTTGCCAGAGGGGAAAGCTTTTATAGTGGACTGAATTTCCACCGCCGTAATTGGGGCATTTAAATTTGTGAGTTGTTGTTCCGAAATTTTGGGGAGGGATAAGGCCTCTAAAAATGCCCTACCCTTTCCTAAATCTCCCTCTCTCCTCTGGTAGAAGCGATCAAAGTAATCTCCTAGAAGGTAGGTTATCTGCTGCGGTCTGCGCTCCCTAGCCCCATCCCTTCCCTTAATGCAGTGTATTTGAGTCCTTAGGCGCCTGCCTTTTCCTAGAGATGCTAGCAATCGTCCTGATTTGTGCCCAAATTTGTGCATTTCAATGTCAAATTTAGTTTTCCTGAAACGTTCTTGCTTGTCAGCCCAAATATCAAACTCTCTCTGCGCCAACACCCATTTACCTTTTGCCTCTGGGGGTCTGAGCCGAGAGAAAGTCCACATAAGAGGACCTAAGAGACTCGCTGGCTTTTTAAAAGCGTTCTCTTGCTAGTTTCCTAATGGAGGATGTGTACGCCAACAGACTCCCTCAGAGTACCGCCTTGCCAGCCTCCCAAAATAGCATTGGCGACTGAATATGGCCTTTGTTGTTGTCCACAAACTCCATCCACCATCCCTGTAGTAATTTATGGAAGTTTTCATCCCGTAGCAGGAAGTCAGGGAATCTCCAGATATATTCATTCCCCCTGGGATACTGATCAGTAAGATCTAGGAGAAGAGGGGAGTGATCCGATTGTCACGACGGACGGGGAACTCAGACACACAGATAAACCAACAACCAGGCTCTAGGCGAGAAGCAGGGGAAGGGTCACCTCCTAGCTAAACCCTGACCTCTCTCCCTGCACTGCTCAGCCCACATTCAGACCTTGAATGTAGGAATGATGTGTCCTTGTGCCTGGGCTAAAACACCCTAGATTCCCTGAGATGGTGAAAAGGGGAAAAGGAGCAGCCTGCTCGCACAGAACCTGGATGGGAAAGATGACACAAACACAACCTAGACAGCAATCAACAAAAACTGAAACCACACTTATCTTTTCTGAGCTGGAACAGACAACCTTCCTTCCTTGCTTCCAAGGCCAGACTGATTTCTATAACCCGCTCAGAACACTGGACTAGAGTGATATTTAAACCAATGACCCCATCCAGTGCACCTGATGGGAGGCGGGTCCAGCACGACTCCAAAACAAAACAAAAACTAAACATGTGCTGCTATTCTGGCCGACCTCCGCACATAGTCAGAGCAGGGCATGACAGTACCCCCCCCCCCTTTCTACGGGTGACCTCTGGACACCCCGGACCAACCTTATCCGGATAGGATCTATGAAAAGCCCTTACCAGTCGGCTGGCACTGACATCCAGCGCCGGAACCCACGTCCTCTCCTCAGGGCCGTATCCCCTCCAGTGTACCAGGTACTGAAGGGAACCCCGAATAACTCTAGAGTCGAGAACCCTGGAGATCTCGAACTCCAAATTTCCATCGACCAGAACGGGAGGAGGAGGCAATGGCGATGGTTCCACTGGTTTCACATATTTTTTTAGTAAAGACTTGTGGAACACATCATGGATCCCCCAAGTCTGCGGAAGATCCAGCCGAAACGCTACTGGATTGATCACCGCAGATATTTTGTACCGACCGATAAATCTTGGACCCAGTTTCCAAGATGGCACTCTCAATTTAATATTTTTAGTGGACAACAACACCAGATCACCCACACACAGGTCCGGACCAGTCACACGTCCCTTGTCAGCCATTCGCTTATACCTCTCACCCATCTTCTCCAAATTCCCTTGGATCCTCCGCCAGATAGAGGACAAGGCCGAAGAAAATCTCTCCTCCTCTGGCATCCCAGAGGAATCAGTCCCAGAAATGTACCAAACTGAGGATGAAAACCGTATGCACCAAAAAATGGCGACTTACCCGTGGACTCCTGCCTACGGTTATTCAAAGCAAATTCTGCTAGGGACAAGAATGAGGACCAGTCCTCCTGATTCTCAGCCCCAAAGCACCTCAAGTAGGTCTCCAGCTTTTGATTAGTACGCTCTGTCTGTCCATTCGACTGCGGATGAAAAGCCGAAGAGAACGAAAGTTGAATGCCCAGCCGAGAACAGAACGCCCTCCAAAACCTGGAGACAAACTGCGTGCCCCTATCAGAGACCACATCCGAAGGAATACCATGCAATTTCACAATATTATCCACAAAAATCTGCGCAAGAGTCTTGGCATTAGTTAGACTAGTTAATGATATCAAGTGAGCCATTTTACTGAAACGGTCAACTACCACCAAAATTACTGTTCTCCCGGAGGAACTCGGCAGATCCGAAATAAAGTCCATAGACAAGTGCGTCCAAGGACGAGACGGAATTGACAATGGAAGGAGTGAACCAGCCGGTCGAGTATGAGCAACCTTTGACCGAGCACAGGTCTCACAGGCTGCCACGTAATCTTCAATGCTCTTACACCAGAACCTCCGAGACATCAGATCACAGGTGGACTAAACACCAGGATGTCCAGCAAAGACAGTATCATGATGTTCCTTGAATACCTTGTATCGCAGACCTTCAGGAACAAACAACCTCCCTGGGGGACAAGAACCAGGAGCCCCCTCCTGAGCTCCCAACACCTCCATCTCCAATTCGGGGTACAGAGCGGAGACCACCACCCCATCAGCCAAAATCGGAGCAGGATCCTCTGAATCACCTCCCCCAGAAAAGCTGCGAGACAAGGCATCCGCCTTGACGTTCTTAACCCCTGGGTGAAAGGTAACCACAAAATTGAACTTGGTAAAAAACAGTGACCATCTGGCCTGTCTAGGGTTCAGACGCTTGGCAGATTGCAAGTAAGCCAAATTCTTATGGTCTGTATATACCGTAACGGGGTGAGACGCCCCCTCCAACCAGTGACGCCATTCCTCAAAGGCCAACTTGATAGCCAGCAACTCTCTATCTCCAACATCATAATTCCTCTCGGCAACCGAGAGCTTCTTGGAGAAAAAAGCACACGGGACCCATTTGC
Source organism: Bufo bufo (assembly GCF_905171765.1). Lineage (NCBI taxonomy): Eukaryota > Metazoa > Chordata > Amphibia > Anura > Bufonidae > Bufo > Bufo bufo. The sequence continues at coordinate 437,629,747 of NC_053389.1, read as the reverse complement.
CAGGAGATGGACCCTGCGACAGCACCGCTCCAACGCCCACTTCAGATGCATCAACCTCCACTACGAATGGCTGAGACACATCAGGCTGCACCAGAATGGGAGCGGACGCAAAACGCTCCTTAATAGCCGAAAAGGCCTGCAATGCCTCATCCGACCAGACAGAGACGTCGGCGCCCTTCTTAGTCATATCAGTGAGAGGTCTTACAATGGTAGAATAGTTTGAAATAAATTTTTTATAATAATTAGTAAATCCCAGGAACCTCATCAAAGCTTTCTGATTCTCTGGTCGGTCCCACTCCAGAACCGCCCGGACCTTTTCGGGGTCCATACGAAAACCAGAGTCAGAAAGCAGATATCCCAAGAACGGAAGCTCCTGCACCGAAAACAAACATTTCTCCAATTTAGCATATAATTTATTCTCTCGAAGGATCGTCAAGACCTGTCTCACATGATCCTGATGGGTCTTCAGATCAGGAGAGTAAATTAAAATGTCATCCAAATAAACCACCACGAATCTTCCCACCAAATGATGAAAAATGTCATTGACGAATCGCTGAAATACTGCTGGCGCGTTTGTCAACCCAAAAGGCATAACCAGATTCTCAAAATGACCCTCGTGCGTATTGAAGGCCGTTTTCCACTCACCCCCCTCCTTGATTCTGATCAGATTGTAGGCCCCTCTCAAATCCAACTTGAAGAACACCTTGGCTCCAACAATTTGATCAAAAAGGTCAGAGATCAAAGGCAGGGGATATGGATCCCGGACCGTAATACGGTTCAATTCCCGGAAATCCAAACACGGTCTCAGCGATCCATCCTTTTTTTTTTTTACAAAGAACAAGCCTACTGCCACCGGAGACTTAGATGGCCTATTATGACCTTTTGCCAAACTCTCGGCGATATACTTTCGCATGACCTCTCTTTCAGGTTGAGAAAGGTTGTAAAGCCGAGACTTTGGCAACTTAGCCCCTGGGATGAGATTAACTGGACAATCATAGTCACGATGAGGGGGCAATTCCTGAGCCCCACCCTCCGAAAAGACATCCGCAAAATCTGAGAGATACTGAGGTAAAGCCGTAGTGGACACACCAGCGATAGATGTGCCAAGACAATTATCCGAACAAAACTCACTCCAACCAATGATTTGTCTCGCTTGCCAATCTATAATTGGGTTATGTTTAGTCAACCATGGTAACCCCAAAACTATAGGAGCTGGCAAATCCTTCATGACAAAACAAGACATAATCTCAACATGTGAATCACCCAACCTTAAGTGAATACCATGAACAATGTGAGTAAGACTCCTTTGAGAAAGAGGGGAAGAATCAATTGCAAAAACCCAAATTTCTTTTTCTAAAGTGCAAGTACTTAGACCCAGATTTTGAAGAAAAAGAGAGTCAATTAGGTTTACCCCAGCACCACAGTCAAGGAATACTTCAACAAAAATCTTTCTTGACTCTAGCGCCACCACAGCTGGAAGGAGAAAACAGGAACTGCAGGGAGCTTGCATACCTGCCTGCTCCACCACACCATTCACGCCACCAAGAGTCAGGAAAGTTTTTTTTTTCTTTTTCTCTTCCACCTGCTTGTCCTTTAACAAAAGGACAAGCAAAAATAAAATGACCACTTTTCCCACAGTAGTAACACAGTTTGTGCAATTTCCTAAAGTCTCTACTATCAGAACGGCAAGAAACCTGACCCAGCTGCATGGGTTCCTCCGCTACCCCAGAGCTACCTGTAACATCACCCTGGGAAGCAGTAGAGACAAAACCACTCACAGAAGGGATCCCTAGCACGGAGGAAGCCCTACACCTTTCTCTAATACGTCTATCTAACCGTACTGCTAAAGACATTGCATTCTCCAAAGAATCTGCGTACTCATGAAAAGCAAGGGCATCTTTCAATCTCTCAGATAACCGCTGACAAAACTGACTACGTAACGCGGGATCATTCCACTCTGATTCGGTAGCCCATCTCTTAAACTCAACACAGTAAGCCTCTGCAGTATGTTCACCCTGAAATAAATTAGGTAATCTCGATTCCGCCATCGAGACCCGATCTGGGTCATCGTAGATTAATCCCAGGGCCTTAAAAAATTCCTCCACCGACCGGAGGGCCCGAGAACCAGGCGGCAGAGAAAAGGCCCAGGATTGCGCGTCCCCTTTAAGCAGAGAAATGATTATACCTATCCTCTGACTCTCATCACCTGATGATGGACGCAGCCGAAAATGCAATTTGCAAGACTCTCTAAAACGGATAAAGTCATCCGTACCCCTGCAAATCGATCAGGAAGAGTCACTTTTGGCTCCACACAAATTTGACCTGCACCTGATGCCAGACCGAACCACGCAGTTCCGCAACCTCTATGGATAATCCCTGCATGCGGTCAACCAGTGCATCAATTGACGCCATCACAAAACCGCTGAGTAATGGCAGTCACAGTATGGCGGGTTATAATGTCACGACGGACGGGGAACTCAGACACACAGATAAACCAACAACCAGACTCTAGGCGAGAAGCAGGGGAAGGGTCACCTCCTAGCTAAACCCTAACCTCTCTCCCTGCACTGCTCAGCCCACATTCAGACCTTGAAGGTAGGAATGATGTGTCCTCGTGCCTGGGCTAAAACCCCCTAGATTCCCTGAGATGGTGGAAAGGGGAAAAGGAGCAGCCTGCTCGCACAGAACCTGGATGGGAAAGATGGCACAAACACAACCTAGACAGCAATCAATAAAAACTGAAACAACACTTATCTTTTCTGAGCTGGAACAGACAACCTTCCTTCCTTGCTTCCAAGGCCAGACTGATTTCTATAACCCGCTCAGAACACTGGACTAGAGTGATATTTAAACCAATGACCCCACCCAGTGCACCTGATGGGAGGCGGGTCCAGCACGACTCCAAAACAAAACAAAAACTAAACACGTTCTGCTATTCTGGCCGACCTCCGCACATAGTCAGAGCAGGGCATGACACCGATATTACCATGTCTGAAATGACAACATCAGAGACTTTCGGGAGAACCCCAGGGGATATGAAAACATAATCTATTCTAGACCAACTGTCATGAACATGTGAGTAGTGCGTGAATTCTCTATCCTTCAGGTGAAAAAGCCTCCAACAGTCCTGAAGAGAAGTATTAGTGGCAAAATCTGACAATGTTACCTGCTGCTTTTGGGTTTTGTCACTTTTCCTATCCTCCCGTGTGTTCATAAATAAATTGAAGTCTCCCCCAATTAACTTCTTTGGATGAAAATCATTAAGTATCTTATGACTCACAACCTCAAGAAAACCACGCTGGTTGTGATTAGGAGCGTAAATGTTGTACAAGCTATAGTCGCCAAAAGTGCCAGATACAGTATATGAATATGCACCATCCTCCCTTCCTTGTCTGTGTCTACAGAGTGGGTCACGTGAGAGAGGTGACGCGCTATGAGGATCAAGACACCCGCTTTTCTACCCACTGCCTCAGAACCCTGTACCTCACCTACCCATAGTTTTTCCATTCTAGGGACGTCATCCTTCAGTAGATGGGTCTCCTGCAGCAGCGCAATATCCGCCTTCAATTGCTTTAGGGGACGCTGAATTTTCATACGCTCGTTTTGGGAACGCAACCCCTTAACATTCCATGAAACAATTCTCATGATACGCCGCTGCAGGTAGAGCCATGTCCAGAAGTTGTATACGTGTAAAAAAGATGATGCCCCTCACAAGGGTCACCTCTCAGGAAGGGGTCACCTCCCAGCAGGGCTCCCCCCTCCACGGTCAGGTCACCTACATGTTGATCCCATAGTTGCAGAGTGTCTAGGCAGTCGTCACTGCACTTCCAGTCTCTGCATGTAAACTTCCTGCACAGACAGGGTCTTGTGGGCCACTGTAACCAATGACTGGCCTCAGTTGTGATGAGTCCCCAAGCAGCATGTGACCCAGCAGTAACATGTCACTTGACGGAAGAGAGCCAGGGATCTGGGGAGCCAGGGTGAGGCAGAAGGGATTAGTTGAGTATGGTTTTTCCACAAGTACAACTGCCTGATAAATTATCTAGAGAACCCCGTTAAGAATTTTTGGACTTCCTTTTTTCTAAAGTTATTTGAATGTTTTATAGTATCATATGTACCTCATGCTTTAGTACAAAGGCTGTGCTGTTCCAACTAATGGATCTCATCTGGAACTAATTTATATTTAAGACTAGCAGAAGGACCCGGCTTCGCACGGGTATATTTAATCTATTTCATTTAATGTTTGTGTGTGTTGAGATATTGAGAGTATCCCCTATAATAGTGACATCTACAGTACCCTGTCCCCTTAACACTGACCCCCCCCCCCCAGTGCCCCGCCTCCTTAAAATGGGACCTCCACAGCAGCCCACTTTCTTAACTTTGACCTTCACAGCAGCCTGCCCCTTTAACAATGTGTTCCACAGCACCCCACCCCCTTGACAGTGACCCCCACAGGATCCCGTCCCATTAACAGTGACCTCTACAGCACGCACCCCTTAACACTGACCATAACACTGACCTCCACCATTCCCGACCCCTTAACAGAGACCTGTGACTGCCACAGTACCCCGCTCCCTTAACAGTGACCTCCACTGTACCCCGTTCCCTTAACAGTGACCTCACAGTACCCGCTGCCCCTTTAATAGTGGCCTCCACAGTCCCCTCCTCCCTTAACAGTGACCTCCACAGTGCCCGCCCCTTTAACAGTGACCTCCACAGCAGCCTGCCCCCTCAACAGTAACATCCACAGCGCCCTCCCCTTTAACAGTGACCTCCACAGCGGCCGCCCCTTTATTAGTGACTTCCACAGTACCCCGTCTCCTTAACAGTGATTTCCACAATAACACGCCTGCTTAACAGTGACCTCCACAGCAGTTGCCCCTTAAATAGTGACCTCCACAGTCCCTCGTCCTCTTAAAAGTAACCATCACAGCGCCCGCCCCTTTAACAGTGACCTCCACAGCGGCAGGCCATTATTTGGTACCTCCACAGAACCACGTCTCGGAGTGGTAACTCAAATGATACTCACATATAGCTCAGCAATGAGACGACCATCGATCCTGATCAAGTATCTAATGCCTTTGGCTGTGAAACAACCCCATATCATCAGGCTTCCTCCACCGAACTTGACAGTTCCTTCAATTTCCCGATCCGTTAGCCCCCTTTTCCCTTGTTTCTTACAGACCCAGTTGCACCCATCAGAGCTCAGTCTATTGACTTTCGTCTCATTGCTCCAAATCACCCGTTTCCAATCTTCTACTGTCCACTGTTCATACTTTTTGCAAACTGGAGCTGGCGCTTTATATGATGATATTGAAGTCGAGGCTTCTTCACCTATTTTTGGGCCACCATTCCAGACTTGTGTAATGCACATTGACCAGTGCTTGCATGAATGTCTGTTATCTCACTATTATGAAGCACACGAGCCACCTCCACTGCCGTGTTTGTTGCACCAGAACTGATAGACCTAGTGATGAGCTGACTAGTATTCTTCCAACTGGTACTTGCATGATGCAGTTTGGCCATTTTCTTGGCTGAGATACCACTATCGATAAGCTGAATAATGCTGTTTCTCTTTTCTTGGGAAATTTTCTTCATGGCTGCTCCTGGATTTGAACCAGTCTTGGGAATCAACCGAATAACACACTAGCTATTAGGGAATGTGAGAAGAGGTTGTAATTTGTAGTATACAAGAAGAAAAAGATTGTTCCATCAGCAGGAGCAAAACAGTAACAATGCAGTTACAGGACAAGAATCTGCATGACTAATTATATGCTAAATAGTTGCAAGTCCAATTTAAGTATTAGATAGCCAAGATGATTGCCTATAAAATGATGGTAGTCTCACATTCAAAGATGTAGTGGATCTTGTGGATGGTGAAAGATAGAGCCTGAAAGTCAAAAGTTCAAAACATTGTTACCCTTTTCCTTGTCAGTGTAGCTGTTCAACCAAACAAGTATTTAGCCAACATCTATTGATGGCATCTGGGCACATTTAGATATTAGACTGGTGCATGATATAAAACTAATACAAGCAGTATAATATGAATAAGCAGTATTTTTGGTTGCTTATATGTAATTCCAAAATATGTTGTATGACTTCCTTTTTCATCTTGTTCTACAAACATATCTAATAACACTCAATAATGAGAAATTGTCATTACAAATGCTATAGGCAAAGGCAGCAGAGACTTCTGGATTTTCTGTCTACTGCAGCTATACACATTATCACATGTTGTACGGTTTGCCTAGCAACAGGCATGGATTGATTTAGCGGAGGACTAATCTAAAGCAGAGACTTTATCTATACTATACAGATGCTGCTCCTGTATTTATTTTGATAGTTACATAAGGATAGTCCACAAGACTTTATGTTAGAGATTACGTCTCAGGGTCTAATTATGTGTGGCATGTGATTCCAGTTGATAGGACAGTTCATCTACCCATACTTGTGCTGCTTGCATTGATTGGCAGGATGTGGCATAAAATTATGCAAAACCCTAACTATGAGTAAATATCCTTTAATGGAACATCAGTAGAAGAAGTGGTAGCAGCTTCAATGGCACCCAAGAGTCCTTAAGATTACGTATGATATCTCTCATTCTAAACCATCTAAGTATCCTCATAACTGATGCACCATTGGGAAGGATTTTTTATATTTTTTGTATATCACCAGTTCTTCCACATCTCAAAAGATATCTTGACTCAGATACTGCCCAAGAGTCTACTTCAAGTAGTAATGTACTTTCTAGCATACTTTTAGATAACGTATAAGACTTCATAAGGTGGACATCCCCCTAACTTTCGAGGCATGTGTGCTGGGTTTGGTGGAGGATACAGAGGACCCCGGGAAATTCTCAATAATAACTAAATTGTTATTTCAGGCTAGGACATGTATTGTAAGAAAATTGATAGAGAAAACCGTACCAACAATTAATATGTGGTTCAGCCTGGTCAAATGTTCATTGGCTTGCGAGAGATTACATATAGCTACAAATGCTAAAAGGTGGAGGTTTGAGAGTATGTGGGCAGAATGGTTAAAAAACTGATTAAGATGGAAATTGGATTGGGGTATGGGGGGAGGAGTTGGGGATGGAGACAGATGAGACTTTTTTTTTGGGTGGGATGGGGATGGGGGGAGGAAAACTATAAATTGTGATGTAGATTTTGTGATATACAATTCTGCAAAGATAGATATATTGATTTTATATGTAGCTACGATATGCATGTCCTTTTTGTATTGTAAAATGTAAAAATAATAAAAAATAATAATAAAGAGATAGAGTATAAGAGGTTTATACCACAGTCTGAACCTGAAAGCCAAATTAACTAAAACAGAGTGATTTTTTCCTAAATTACCATACTCTTTTAGTGTTTTTGCACACATGGTGGTTTAACAGACCCAATTTTGTATTTATAAAAAATATATATTTTTGTGTTATTTTTTTCCAGACATATATGGTTTTAATACACTTTTTATATAAATGTTATTTTTCATTTTATTAGGGTTAAACCGTACAAGAAGTAAAAAAATATATATATGGTTCCTTATTCTTTAAATTCTTATTAATATAAAGTTTTACACTGAGTTTTATTTTATCATTTTTTTTACTTACGGTAGGCTTGTATATATTTTCCTATATCATGTGTCTCCATGAGGTCATAAAAGGTTTCTGGAGTTTATTCTTAATCTCTAATTTATTGGAATACATTTTAAAAAATTATTAATGGACATACCCCTCTTAATAAAATTGGCACATCATTGGTTGTTTTTATAGAAGACAGAAATTGAAACATGTTATAGATTTGCGGTATAATTTGTAACAATTTGTGTAATTGAAACAATATAAAAGTTTATTGCATTAAGTTATCATGAAGTCAAGCCCAATCACAAAGAATGCCTGTTGCTCTGGTGAAACGGGCTTGTCCATGTATTAAGCGTCATTCACTCGTCAGTGTTTTGGTCAGTGATTTCTATCAGTGATTGTGAGCCAAAACCAGGAACCTCCACAAACATAAGGTATATGGGGAAAGATCTGCACATGTTCTGTGTTTAGAGCAGCACCTGGTTTTGGCTCAAAATCTCTGATGGAACACAACCATATTTTTCACCCATGTGCTATCTATATGTTTTGCGGCTAGCACACTGACCAATTCATTTCTATGGTACCATGCACACATCTGTATTTTTTTCAGATCTGTGTGGCCGTTCTGCAAATTATTGAACATAAATTCGGAAAAGCCAAACCCACCATCAACCACCACTAAGCCAACACCTATTAAGGCCAGCTTTTATCTTTGTGAGACAGCTACTCTAAGTTTAGATTAATTAGGAACAGTGTAATAAACTTGTATGCCTGGAGAGACGCGCTGCTGAGCCATGTCCCCCAGTGACGCAGCCACATCCTTAGTCACAGAGCCCAATGCCCTGCTTTCTCCCCACAGCATGGGGGGGGGGGGGGGTGATGAGCACTGGGCTGAATGACAGCCCATCTGTACAATTACCTGTTCTGCTTCTAGGCTGACCTAAAGGAGAGTCAGGTCACCAGACCAATCAGGTTCTGGTCTGGGGACCTGGCTCTCTATTTGAACCCCCTAATTGCATTAGACCAGTGATAGTCTTTGTTAGCTCACTAGCATTGTTTCCTTGTTCCCTCTTCCTGTATTGCTATTGGTTCCCTGTGTTTCTGACCCCAGCTTGTCTTCTGACCACTCTCTGTCTCACATTTTTGCACTGTGTAGACCGTCTGGTTGTGACCTCGGCTTGTCTTCTGACCACTCTCTGTCTCATGTACTGTTACAGTGTAGCCCGTCTGGTTCTGATCAATTTTGTACGACTCTGCTTTTGTGTTGTCCATATTTTGTGTCTTGCTTGTCATGCACGTACACTAGTGAAGGGACTGTAATCCAGTTGTGGTTCTGCCATTTAGGACTTAAACTGCAAGTAGGTAGGAGATGTGGGCTGGGTTCTAGTTCAGAGACTTACTGTCCTCATGTGTCCCTATCTACAGTCATAGCAAACAGGCTTTTTTCACCCTTAAAGGGGTTATCTAACCCCTATAATGCCCCCAAAATGCCCGGGCACCTCATACAGGTTATACTTACCAATGGGAATGAGTCTCCCTAGTGCCACCCGCAAAGCTAGGGAGGCTCGTCCCCATCGTGGCCTGCTATTGGCTGGCTCCCCCTCTCCCCCTGTCGCCGGATGTTTTGATCTGCACAATGGGGAGATGCAGCGGTCGTGCGGGGAGCAGGAGCAACGTAGGTGCCGGGAGCGGGTTAAGTATAAACTGTATGAGGTGACCGAGCATTTTAACTGAAATACATTGGCCCAAATTTACTAATGTGATTGTGCCTAGACTTTGTTGAAAAAAATGTGCCATAATTTTGTACACAGTTTTAACACATCTAGGTTTAGACGTTTTTATGAATCAAAGGTGACAAAAAGAAAAATCCACCACACCAAACTCACCAGTGGGTGAGGCTTAGCATGAAAGGACATGGCCTAAGATACGACAATTTACGCTAAGTCTGGCACACTGTGGTGAAAATACAAAACTAAACACAATACTTCATATTTCAAACATTAAACATATAAATGGTAAATTTAACTAATGCTATAGAAATGAGGTATATAGCAAATAAATTTTAATTAAAATCATTTGTATCCATCCACCATGGCAAGGGGACGTCCTATAATAAACAGGTGGCAGACAGGAATAACTAAACTCATGTTGACTTTTCTCTAAGAAGGCTCACAAACAAGTCTCTTAGCAGATAGAGTGCACAATACTTAAACCATGTTGCTAACTCTGATGCAGGGTTGCCAACCGTCCAAAACTTTCTGGACAGTACGTAAAAATAGGCAATTTTCCTGTGTCCGTGAAAAAAAAAAAGATGTGTCCGTGATTTTTTTGAGACTGGTGGAACTTGACTAGATTACTTTGATGGTAATTATCATCATTTTACAGCTCATAGTAAATGCTAGTAATGAGTCCTTATCAGTATACTGAGCTATAGACATGTATTACTTAAAATCTTTATCATGCCTTATTTGTCCGTAAAAAATGTTAGCTGTTCGTGATTTTGGGATAAGTTGTCCAGACAAAAGTAAAATTGTGGTTGGCCACCCTGCTCTGATGGAGGCTTTTTATCTTCAGATTTGGAGCTTAGTAGAACACAGGATACAGTTGGGGCCAGCTGCTTCCTATCTGGTGCTCTGGACCCACCACACTAAGCATGCTATATTGGTCTTCCACATCTCTTGTCCAAGGTGACACCTCTCCAGACCTCCCTTTTCTCTAAAGTTAATCTGTCCATCTCCAAACATATAGGGCTTAAAGGGAATCTGTCACAAGTTTTCTGCTGCTAGATTCTAACAGATGCAGCGCATGTCAATGAGTCCTCATTCATGAACTCACAGCTCTCTCTGCCCACCTGCCTCTGATTGACAGTTTTTTTTCCCATATGAATCTGCAGCAGAAGGGAGGGGAGAGCCAGGAGCTCATGAATATGAGGACTCTTTCGGCATGCGCTCGAGCTGTTTAGCACAAGATTTTAGCAAAACGGCTGAATCAATTAACCACCTAACTGTTTTGCCAGATCTCAGCTCTGGGAAAAGCATTTAAACTGTTCTGCCAGAGCCCAGCCCGGGCAGAAGGCGTAGGGGGTGGGAGGGGTCTGCTTTAGATGCTCATATCTCCTGATTGATAGCAGCTAGAGACATGGGCCTGGTCTTGTTTGAAAGCTGGCATTCCAGCAGGCTTTCATACAAGACCAAACATGACAGCAGTAGCACAACATAAGCAGGAGATATCACTGTTAGAAATCGAGTCAGGAATAAATGCAGTAAAATTCTAACAGTGCTATGCGATTGTGGTATTGTTTGAAAGCTTGGAATGTCAGCTATCATATCTAGAGATATGAGCAGCTAATTCAGAGGCTTCCATCCCCTTCAATCTGGGGAGGAGCTGACAGCCTGCAGGAGGAGAGAAAAAATTATAAAAATGGATAGAAATTTTTCATTATCATCATTGTACTGACCCATATAATAAAGTTATGTTATATATACCACACAGTGAACACTGTAAATAAATTCCACAAAATAATGTTAAAATTGATGTTTTTATCTTTCTACCTAAAAAATTAAGATATACACTCACCTAAAGAATTATTAGGAACACCTGTTCTATTTCTCATTAATGCAATTATCTAGTCAACCAATCACATGGCAGTTGCTTCAATGCATTTAGGGGGGTGGTCCTGGTCAAGACAATCTCCTGAACTCCAAACTGAATGTCAGAATGGGAAAGAAAGGTGATTTAAGCAATTTTGAGCGTGGCATGGTTGTTGGTGCCAGACGGGCCGGTCTGAGTATTTCACAATCTGCTCAGTTACTGGGATTTTCACGCACAACCATTTCTAGGGTTTACAAAGAATGGTGTGAAAAGGGAAAAACATCCAGTATGCGGCAGTCCTGTGGGCAAAAATGCCTTGTGGATGCTAAAGGTCAGAGGAGAATGGGCCGACTGATTCAAGCTGATAGAAGAGCAACGTTGACTGAAATAACCACTCGTTACAACCGAGGTATGCAGCAAAGCATTTGTGAAGCCACAACACGCACAACCTTGAGGCGGATGGGCTACAACAGCAGAAGACCCCACCGGGTACCACTCATCTCCACTACAAATAGGAAAAAGAGGCTACAATTTGCACGAGCTCACCAAAATTGGACTGTTGAAGACTGGAAAAATGTTGCCTGGTCTGATGAGTCTCGATTTCTGTTGAGACATTCAAATGGTAAAGTCCGAATTTGGCGTAAACAGAATGAGAACATGTATCCATCCTCTGATGGCTACTTCCAGCAGGATAATGCACCATGTCACAAAGCTCGAATCATTTCAAATTGGTTTCTTGAACATGACAATGAGTTCACTGTACTAAAATGGCCCCCACAGTCACCAGATCTCAACCCAATAGAGCATCTTTGGGATGTGGTGGAACGGGAGCTTTGTGCCCTGGATGTGCATCCCTCAAATCTCCATCAACTGCAAGATGCTATCCTATCAATATGGGCCAACATTTCTAAAGAATGCTATCAGCACCTTGTTGAATCAATGCCACGTAGAATTAAGGCAGTTCTGAAGGCAAAAGGGGGTCCAACACCGTATTAGTATGGTGTTCCTAATAATTCTTTAGGTGAGTGTATATATACAGTACAGACCAAAAGTTTGGACACACCTTCTCATTCAAAGAGTTTTCTTTATTTTCATGACTATGAAGGCATCAAAACTATGAATTAACACATGTGGAATTATATACATAACAAACAAGTGTGAATCAACTGAAAATATGTCATATTCTAGGTTCTTCAAAGTAGCCACCTTTTGCTTTGATTACTGCTTTGCACACTCTTGGCATTCTCTTGATGAGCTTCAAGAGGTAGTCCCCTGAAATGGTCTTCCAACAGTCTTGAAGGAGTTCCCAGAGATGCTTAGCACTTGTTGGCCCTTTTGCCTTCACTCTGCGGTCCAGCTCACCCCAAACCATCTCGATTGGGTTCAGGTCCGGTGACTGTGGAGGCCAGGTCATCTGGCGCAGCACCCCATTTCTTAAAGTAATGATGGCCACTCCTTTTTATTTACTTAGCTGCTTTTTTCTTGCCATAATACAAATTCTAACAGTCTATTTAGTAGGACTATCAGCTGTGTATCCACCTGACTTCTCCTCAAAGCAACTGATGGTCGCAACCCCATTTATAAGTCAAGAAATCCCACTTATTAAGCCTGACAGGGCACACCTGTGAAGTGAAAACCATTTCAGGGGTCTACCTCTTGAAGCTCATCAAGAGAATGCCAAGAGTGTGCAAAGCAGTAATCAAAGCAAAAGGTGGCTACTTTGAAGAACCTAGAATATGACATATTTTCAGTTGATTCACACTTGTTTGTTATGTATATAATTCCACATGTGTTAATTCATAGTTTTGATGCCTTCATAGTCATGAAAATAAAGAAAACTCTTTGAATGAGAAGGTGTGTCCAAACTTTTGGTCTGTACTGTATATATATATTTATTTATTTATTTATTTATATGAAAGTTCTTTAATACACTATATATACCCCAAAATGGTTCCTAAAAAACCTACAGCTAATCCTGCAAAATAATAAGTTATGACTGCTGGAACACAGGGGGACAACGTTACTGGTCCTAACAGTCAAAATTATTATGTCACTAAGGGGTTAAAGAAGCTATTCTGTCCACTGAGTTGTACACCAACAAAAAGTGACATTTTTGGGAGGATTTTTTCTATTTTAATGTGACTGTTAGGAGATTTAACAAAGTGAACCAGCATTTTGCTAAAAGGATCTATCACTAGTTTATATTGCCCTTTGTTAGGACACCATAAAACTGGTGACAGATTCCCTTTAACTAGGGTGTCACTCCAGTTGCAGCAGTTTTCAATGTCAGATATGTAAAACACACACACACATTTTGGTGGAAGACAGCCCCTTTCATCAACTCTGTATAGCAGCTCAACCTAGTGCCATCACAGAGATGAGCGAAGTTTTCAAAAATTAGATTCAGCTGCTTCAGCAGATTTCTCCAAGAAATTTACTTCGTTATGAATTAATTCGTTATGAAGCGAGTTAAATCAGGTCGATCTTGGCCTGAAGTTAAACTCGGTGTACATCACTGTGCATTGCAGCAACACGCATAGCTAGTCCTTTCTGGTAGAAAAACAGTTACAATGCATCATCATGAAAGCCACCAACATTCCTAGCTAAACCCTGTCTAAGCCAAAAGAAAAGCATACAGCAGCCTTCAGTAAAGCAAAGAAAACAATAATGCTGCTCGCCCCTGCATGAGCTGTGTCCCACCACAAATATAAAATGAATATATACAAAGTTCCAAATTGCTGCTTCTACTGTGAGTGCTGCAGGTTTCAGGTGAAGTGGGTCCCACTCACACCAAGTTCCTAGCAAAAGAGAAAAATAAACTGCACTGCTCTCAATCAACATAAACATAGCAACCACTTATAAATACCCAGCATTTATTGTACTTACAAAATTCTATAAAACAACAGGCATATAAGAGGGTCATTTATCAAAGTGGTGTAAAGTAGAACTGGCTTAGTTGGAAAATGAAAGGTGGAATCTGATTGGTTGCTATGGGCAACTATACCAGTTCTACTTTACACCAGTTTGATAAATCTCCCCATAGTGTTTAAAATCGGTCTCCTGTCATGTGCCCAACCCGGGTTTAACCTCTGCTTCATCAGGGGCATACTAGGATTCGATTTCTTGGTTGATCACCTAGAGCAGTTCCTCCACAGTGTGAGTTCCCTCTCCCTTATTGTCCTTGACCATAGTTACAGCTCCACATCTCAGCACTGGCATGAACTGTACCAGACGCCAACAGACTTAAGTACTGTCCCACCTTCTGTTCAACATAGGTGTGCAGGGCTGGTAAATTTTTTTTAAAGAAGTAATGATGGCTTGGGACTCTCCATCTAGGCTGGGCACACGCCATAAGCTCTCTGAAAGGTGCAAAGTCAATGACATGGAAAGGGAGGGACTGTAGTACCATCAACGTGGCCAGGTGCACGTTCAGCTTCTGCACCATTGGATGAGTGCACGCATACTGTTGTCTGTTTGTAATTGCCTTGTTGATCGATTGCTTGTGAAACACGTGACAAGGAGTAGTAGTAGGAGGAGCATCAGGATCAATAGACGAAGGGAAGAGGTTAAGGAGCCCTGACTGCTGGAGAAGGGGTGCGGGCCGCTAGGAGATGCAGTGATTGCTGCATCAGGCTGTATTTATGGTGATGCTCCAAGTGTTGATGCAGGGCCATGGTGCCAACATTTTCACCCAGACTACGCTTCACCTTCTGCCCAAATATCCTGCATACCACCGCGCTAACATCCTCCAGCGACTTTATAAAAAAATCCCACACTGCCAAGTATGGCATTTTACCCCCACCACTCCATACTGACTGCCTGCCACTAGTTTTCCTGACATGTAGGCTCCTGAGTAGCAGACAGTCTACCCCGGGCGCATTTGGCTCCAGATCTCCCACTGCTGCCACCCTCAGCATGATACCACCCTGCTGCTGTCTCACGGGCCTGCTGCCACCCTCACCCCTGATGATGATGATGCCCCCTCTTCACCTGGCTCCTACGTGTGATTGCCTACATAATCATCCAGTACTGTCTGGTCGTCACTTATGTCACCCTCACCAGTCTGCGAGCGGTCACATCCTGACCACTCGTCTAAACGTGCTCCCACTTGTCTGTCATCATCTCTAGTTGCATGCCTAAAAGAGGAAGCATCGAACCTCTCCTCTAAGTCTGTGTTAGGCTGTATCTGCTAAGTTTCCTCACTAAGGGCTCTTTCACACCTGCGTTATTGTCTTCCGGCATAGAGTTCCGTCGTCGGGGCTCTATGCCGGAAGAATCCTGATCAGGATTATCCTAATGCATTCTGAATGGAGAGTAATCCGTTCAGGATGCATCAGGATGTCTTCAGTTCCGGTACGGAACGTTTGTCGGCCGGAGAAAATACCGCAGCATGCTGCGCTTTTTGCTCCGGCCAAAAATCCGGAACACTTGCCGCAAGGCCGGATCCGGAATTAATGCCCATTGGAAGGCATTGATCCGGATCCGGCCTTAAGCTAACCGTCGTTTCGGCGCATTGCCGGAGCCGACATTTAGCTTTTTCAGAGTGGTTACCATGGCTGCCGGGACGCTAAAGTCCTGACAGCCATGGTAAGTGTAGTGGGGAGCGGGGGAGCAGCATACTTACCGTCCGTGCGGCTCCCCGGGCGCTCCAGAGTGACGTCAGGGCGCCCCAAGCGCATGGATCACGTGATCCATGTGATCACGTCATCCATGCGCATGGGGCGCTCTGACGTCATTCTGGAGCGCCCCGGGAGCCGCACGGACTGTAAGTATACCGCTCCCCCGCTCCCCGCTCCTACTATGGCAACCAGGACTTTAATAGCGTCCTGGGTGCCATAGTAACACTGAAAGCATTTGGAAGACGGTTCCGTCTTCAAATGCTTTCAGTACACTTGCGTTTTTCCGGATCCGGCAGGCACCTCCGGCAACGGAAGTGCATGCCGGATCCCAACAACGCAAGTGTGAAAGAGGCCTAAGCTCGTCCTCGCTGAAAAGCGGAGCAGAGCCGGCAGCTTCCTGAGTAGAAAGAGCAGCAAAAGAAAGAGGCAGTTGCAGGACAGGTGAGAGCACCAATGTTGTTTCTAGGCCATGCCAACTAAGTGTGGTGTCAGAGGAATCGACCAATTGGCTGTGTGTGTCTGACGTCACTTGAGATGATGTCGAAAAGCGAGTCAACCATTCCAGTACAGCTGGATTGTTGGTCAAAACACAACCACTGGATGACAGTGGCAGCTCTGGCCTGTTGCTGCGGCTGCTCCTGCCACTAAACCTTCTTCTGCTACTTGTGCTGGCTACAGCAATATTTTTGCCACTGCCCTTTCCTTTTGAGGGCCCAGGCAACTGTCTGTTGGCTATAGTGTACAGTCACTGAATCAGTAATGTAACTATGTAACTAAGAATGGCGCAACAGTTGAACTAAATAAACACGCCTATATATTAGACCACCTGTTGACATTGAGTCTGATGCACAGTAAGTTTATGTATAACAGAACAGATTAAGTATTAATGGTGCAGCAGTTGAACTAGATTCCTAGATACATTTTTTTTTATTTTTTTTATAAACTTTATTGCCATTACACATGTATAAATACAGGGTAACGAGATACAGTTTGCATCCAATCAGAAATGCAAAAAGCAGCAATAAATGCTGCCTGACAATGAGTTTGACGCACAGTAAGTCTAAATATAACAGAGAAAATTAGTGAGCAACAGAAGTATTCGAACACCCTACGATTTTGCAAGTTCTCCCACTTAGAAATCATGGAGGGGTCTGAAATTCACATTGTAGGTGCAGTCCCACTCTCAGAGACAGAAGAAATAAAACTAATTCTGGAAATCACATTGTATGATTTTTAAAGAATTTATTTGTCTTGCACTGCTGAACATAAGTATTTGAACACCTGAGAAAATCAGTGTTAATATTTGGTACAGAAGCCTTTGCTTGCAATTACAGAGGTCAAACGTTTCCTGTAATTCTTGACCAGGTTTGCACGCACTGCAACAGAGATTTTGGCCCACTCCTCCACACAGATCTCCTCTAGATCTGTCAGGTTTCTATCACGGTCGGCGTGGCTATCACATACATGACACAGAGGGAGGGAACGAGGAAGGCCCTGCCCAAGTGAGAGGGAAGATGGTGACCCCTGACTCACCTGGCGGCTGGCACCTGGCTGCCCTGACGTCCCTAGACGGGTTCCTCACCCGTACGCCGATCACGTGCCTAAAGCCCTGGCTTTCCCTGAGCTGAGCCCTCGGTAGTGAACAGGGCGATGGGAACACTAGTCCGCACCACTAACTCTAAGGGAAAACACCAAGGGGAGGACAGACAACACAGACTCAACATATATTCCCAGATGGGCGACAACAGGAAACAACAATAAGCCCAACAGGGATCCGGAGGGTAGCACACAGGAACGACAACCAGGATTAACCACTCCAGTGGGTCAGTATAGATGTCCAGGCAGGAAGCTCTATAACTGGCAACTAGAGAAGTGTGAGGGGAGAATATAAGGAGGTAGGGAGTGGCAGACAAGAAACAGCTGAGGAGGAGAAGCTACGGATCCCTGAGAGAGACAAAAAGGATAGCAAGGCAAACACAGAAAACAATCACTAAAAGACAACATGATTTTTAGATATAGAGCGCGCAGCCACCCGCTGCGACTTCCTGACCCCGGGTATAACGGAGTCAGACGTGGCTCTTGATACCCTCGTGACAGTACCCCCCCCTTTCACGAGGGGCCTCCGGACACTCAGGACCAGGTCTCTCCGGATGAGAGGCATGGAAAGTCTGAATTAACCTGTTGGCGTTTACCTCTGACGCTGGAACCCACATTCTTTCCTCAGGACCGTAACCCCTCCAATGCACCAGATACTGAAGAGAGCGGCGGACCCGACGAGAATCAACAATTCTGGCTATTTGAAACTCCAGATTACCAGCCACAATGACAGGAGGAGGTGGCAGCGGCGATGGTTCTAGAGGTGGAACATACTTCTTGAGTAACGATTTATGGAAGACGTTATGGATCTTAAAAGTCTGAGGTAGCTCCAGGCGAAAAGCCACAGGGTTAATGACGGCTACTATTTTATAGGGACCAATGAACCTAGGACCCAGTTTCCAAGAAGGAACCTTCAACTTAATATTCCTAGTAGACAACCACACATAGTCATTCACTCCTAGGTCCGGACCTGGAGACCGTTTCTTATCGGCCATGCATTTATATTTACCACTCATCTTTTTCAAGTTAACTTGCACCTTCTGCCATACCGATGAAAGAGATGAAGAAAACCTTTCCTCTTCGGGAACCCCAGAAGACCCCCCCCTCTTTAAAAGTACAAAATTGGGGATGAAAACCGTATGCACCAAGGAATGGTGACTTGCCAGTGGACTCCTGATAATGATTATTTATGGCAAACTCAGCTAACGGTAAATATGATGACCACAACTCTTGGTTTTCAGACACAAAACACCTTAAATATGTTTCTAGGTTTTGGTTGGTACGCTCAGTCTGTCCATTCGACTGAGGATGGAAAGCTGAAGAAAAGGACAAGTGAACCCCCAAACGAGAACAAAAAGCTTTCCAAAACTTAGAAATAAACTGGGTTCCCCGATCCGAAACCACATCGGAAGGGACCCCGTGAAGCTTCACGATTTCACTGATAAACACCTGAGCGAGAGTTTTAGCATTAGGAAGTGCGGGTAGCACAATAAAGTGTACCATTTTGCTAAACCTGTCTACTACTACCAAGATAACTGTTTTACCCGCCGACAACGGTAAGTCAGTGATGAAATCCATTGACAGATGTGTCCATGGCCTATTGGGGATGAAAAGTGGCAATAAAGACCCTGCTGGACGTGTATGAGAGACTTTCGAGCGTGCACAAGTAGAACAAGTAGACACGAAATCCATTACATCCTGACGCAACCTTGGCCACCAAAAACAACGAGATAAAAGCTCCAAGGTTGCTTTACTACCCGGGTGTCCAGCAAGTGCCGAATTATGATGTTCTTTTAATAATTCAAGACGCAGGTTTAACGCTACAAACAATTTCTCTGAGGGGCAAGAGGCCGGGGCGTCCCCCTGAGCCTCTAACACCTTTCCCTCCAGAACAGAGTGTACAGCAGAGACAACCACACCTCTTTGTAAAATAGGTACCGGATCACAAACATTACCCCCTCCAGGGAAACTACGAGATAATGCGTCTGCCTTGGTATTTTTTGCCCCAGGACGATAGGTGATTACAAAGTTAAATCTGGTAAAGAATAGCGACCACCTAGCTTGTCTAGGGGTGAGACGCTTAGCCGATTCTAGGTACAGAAGGTTCTTGTGATCCGTAATCACCGTGACGGGGTGGATTGCTCCCTCTAAGAAGTGACGCCACTCTTCAAGCGCCAGTTTAATCGCCAACAGTTCCCTATTTCCAATATCATAATTCTTCTCCACAGAAGATAATTTTTTGGAAAAGAAAGCGCAAGGACGCCATTTGCCAGGAGACGGACCCTGAGACAATACAGCTCCCACTCCCACCTCTGACGCATCTACCTCGACAATAAAAGGCTGGGAGACATCAGGTTGAATTAGAACAGGTGCCGAGGTAAACCTCTCCTTTAGAGAGGAAAATGCATCTTTAGCGGCGACAGACCATTTGGAAAAATCCGTCCCCTTCCTAGTCATGTCGGTAAGGGGTTTAACGATCACTGAATAATTTTTAATGAACTTTCTATAGAAATTAGCGAAACCCAAAAACCGTTGTAGGGCTTTAAGGTTCTCAGGAAGATCCCAATCTAAAATTGCCTGGACCTTCCCAGGATCCATGCGGAAACCTGAAGCAGATAATAGATATCCCAGGAACTGTAATTCCTGAACAGCGAAGACACATTTTTCAATTTTCGCATATAATTTATTCGTCCGTAGGACCTGCAATACTTGCCTGACATGCACCTCATGTGTTTTCAGATCAGCCGAATAAATTAAGATATCATCTAGGTATATGACTACAAACCTGCCGATGAGATGACTAAAAATATCATTAACGAAATGTTGGAAGATAGCAGGGGCATTGGTCAGACCGAAAGGCATAACTAGATTTTCATAATGCCCCTCAGGGGTGTTAAAAGCTGTCTTCCACTCATCCCCTTCCCTGATACGAATCAGATTGTAGGCCCCCCTAAGATCAAGTTTGGAGAACCACTTAGCACCCGCAATCTGATTAAAAAGGTCAGGAATGAGAGGAAGAGGGTATGGGTCACGGATGGTTATCTGGTTTAACTCACGGAAATCTAAGCAAGGACGCAGGCCCCCATCTTTCTTTTTAACAAAGAAAAACCCTGCAGCCACGGGTGAAGAAGAGGGTCTGATGTGTCCCTTAGCCAGACTCTCGGAGATATAATCTTTCATGGCTTGTCTCTCGGGACCCAAAAGATTATACAACCTGGACTTGGGTAATTTTGCCCCGGGAATCAGGTTAACCGGGCAATCAT
This sequence comes from Bufo bufo, assembly GCF_905171765.1. Taxonomy (NCBI): domain Eukaryota; kingdom Metazoa; phylum Chordata; class Amphibia; order Anura; family Bufonidae; genus Bufo; species Bufo bufo. The sequence goes on along the minus strand of NC_053389.1, from coordinate 437,609,093 downwards.
AAGGACGATGAGGTGGTAGTTTCTGACAACCCTTTTCAGAAAAAACGTCCTCAAAGTCCGAAATAAATGTAGGTAGGGAAGCTATGGAGGCGATTAAGCAATTGTTATTTAAGCAATTCTCTCTGCAATGCTCACTCCACTCCAATATCTCCCTGGCCTGCCAATCCACCACTGGATTGTGCGCTATCAACCAGGGAAGACCCAATACCACCGGAGAGGGAAGGCCCTCCAAAACGTAACATGAAAGACACTCATTATGGTGGTCCCCTACCCGAAGGTGTAAATTACGAACAATGTGGGTGAGGTTTCTCTGAGACAGAGGAGCAGAATCTATGGCGAATACGGGAATAGGTCTCTGCAGCGTACTGAGAGACAAACCCATAGTGCGGGCAAAATGGGCATCAATCAAGTTTACCCCTGCTCCACTGTCTAGAAAAACAGAAATAGACTCCGTCTTAACACCAAAAACAATGACCGCTGGTAACACAAATTGAGATGTTCGTATGGAGGAAACGTATACCCCCCGGCTGACATCCTCCGCACAGCCCGGGGTTAGTAGTTTTCCGACGGTCTTTTTGTTTTTGAGAAAGGAGGGACAGACATTAATGAAATGACCCCTCCCCCCACAGAAAAAACAAGCCCCCCCCCCTACGGCGAACCTCGGGAGGACGGACCTGACGAGAAGTTTCGCCTAGCTGCATAGGCTCATCTAAGTCAGTACAGGCTGACTGTTGCTTGGGAGAGGTAACCAATTGCTCCGGAATTTTCGATCTCTCCCTAAGACGTCTATCTATTCTGATAGAGAGGGACATAACAGCATCAAGGGAAAGGGGGGTCTCATACAGCGCCAATGCATCCTTAACCCTTTCAGATAACCCAGAGCAGAACTGACTCCTGAGAGCCGGGTCGTTCCACTGAGTATCCGTAGCCCACCTACGGAACTCTGAGCAATATTCCTCTGCTGACCGATCTCCCTGTAGGAGTCTCCGTAACTTCGACTCAGCCAGGGCGACTCGGTCAGGGTCATCATATATGAGACCCAAAGCCCCAAAAAATCCCTCCACTGACCGAAGAGCCTGAGAACCAGGGGGTAACGAGAACGCCCAGGATTGCGGATCCCCCTGAAGCAGGGAAATGACAATCCCTACCCGCTGTTCTTCATGACCTGAGGAGTAAGGGCGCAACTTAAAATATAATTTGCAGGCCTCACGGAACGTCGCAAATTTGTCCCTTCCCCCAGAAAATCTGTCGGGAAGAGCAACCTTGGGTTCCGTGACAACCTGGTTACCCATAGCAACCGCTGGGGGTGCGGTCTGCTGCATTTGCTGCTGTTGTTGGAGAACAGACGCCTTCAATCCTGCCACCTCCAAAGACAGGCTTTGAAGCTGTTCTGCCAAAGCATCAATAGGATCCATATTGGATTCTAAGTAGAGAGAGAAAAAAAAACAACAAATAAAAAATTAAAAAATATATATATTATTTTTTTTTCAAAAAGTAAGGGCCAGTTATAATATCACGGTCGGCGTGGCTATCACATACATGACACAGAGGGAGGGAACGAGGAAGGCCCTGCCCAAGTGAGAGGGAAGATGGTGACCCCTGACTCACCTGGCGGCTGGCACCTGGCTGCCCTGACGTCCCTAGACGGGTTCCTCACCCGTACGCCGATCACGTGCCTAAAGCCCTGGCTTTCCCTGAGCTGAGCCCTCGGTAGTGAACAGGGCGATGGGAACACTAGTCCGCACCACTAACTCTAAGGGAAAACACCAAGGGGAGGACAGACAACACAGACTCAACATATATTCCCAGATGGGCGACAACAGGAAACAACAATAAGCCCAACAGGGATCCGGAGGGTAGCACACAGGAACGACAACCAGGATTAACCACTCCAGTGGGTCAGTATAGATGTCCAGGCAGGAAGCTCTATAACTGGCAACTAGAGAAGTGTGAGGGGAGAATATAAGGAGGTAGGGAGTGGCAGACAAGAAACAGCTGAGGAGGAGAAGCTACGGATCCCTGAGAGAGACAAAAAGGATAGCAAGGCAAACACAGAAAACAATCACTAAAAGACAACATGATTTTTAGATATAGAGTGCGCAGCCACCCGCTGCGACTTCCTGACCCCGGGTATAACGGAGTCAGACGTGGCTCTTGATACCCTCGTGACAGTTTCTGGGTTGTTGCTGAGCAACACTGAGTTTCAGCTCCCTCCAAAGATGTTCTATTAGATTTAGGTCTGGAGACTGTCTAGGACACTCCAGAACCTTGATATGCTTCTTACGGAGCCACTCCTTGGTTATTCTGGCTGTGTGCTTCGGGTCGTTGTCATGTTGGAAGACCCAGCCACGACCCATCTTCAATGCTCTGACTGAGAGAAGGAGGTTGTTAATAAATGGCCCCATTCATCCTCTCCTCAATACAGTGAAGTCGTCCTGTCCCCTTTGCAGAAAAGCACCCCCAAAGCATGATGTTACCACCCCCATGCTTCACAGTAGGGATGGTGTTCTTGGGATGCAACTCATCCTTTTTTTCCCTCCAAACACGACAAGTGAAGTTTAGACCAAAAAGTTCTACTTTGGTCTCATCTGACCACATGACTTTCTCCCATGCCTCCTCTGGATCATCCAGATGGTCATTGGCAAACTTCAGACGGGCCTGGACATGTGATGACTTGAGCAGGGGAACCTTCCGTGCAATGCATGATTTGAAGCCATGATGGCGTAGTGTTCTATCGACAGTGACCTTTGAAACTGTGGTCCCAGCCCTCTTCATGTCATTGACCAGCTCTTCCCTTGTAGTTCTAGGCTGATTCCTCACCTTTCTTATCATCAGTGATACCCCACGAGGTGAGATCTTGCATGGAGCCCCAGTCCGAGGGAGACTGAAAGCCGTCTTCCATTTTCTAACAATTGCTTCAACAGTTGATCTATTTTCACCAATCTGCTTGGCAATTGCCCCGTAGACCTTTCCAGCATTGTGGAGGCCCACAATTTTGTCTCTGGTGTCTTTTGACAGCTCTTTGGTCTTGCCCATGGTAGTAGTTGGCATCTGACTGACTGTGGGGTGGACAGGTGTCTTTAAAGAGTTCAGACAGGTGCTACTAAGTTAGATTAATGAGTGGAGTAGAGGTGGACTTTTTAAAGTCACAGTAACAGGTCTTTGAGAGCCAGACTTCTTGCCGTTTCTCAGGTGTTCAAATACTTATGTTCAGCAGTGCAAGACAAATAAATTTTTTAAAAATCGTACAATGTGATTTCCTGAATTTTTTTTTTCCGTCTGTCTCTCAGAGTGGGAATGCACCTACAATATGAATTTCAGACCCCTCCATGATTTCTAAGTGGGAGAACTTGCTAAATCGCAGGGTGTTCAAATACTTCTGTTCCTCACTGTAAGTATTAATAGCACAGCAAGTGTACTAGATAAACATGCCTATATATTGGACCTCCTGTTGACACTGAGTCTGACGCACAGTAAGTCTGTGCATAACAGAACAGATTAAGTATTAAAGATGCAGCAAGTGAACTAGATAAATGTGACTATGAATTTGACCGCCTGTTGAGTGGCACAGCAGGTGAACAACATGCACAGGACGATTACACTCAACCTGCACTCTCCTTGCAGTCTCTCTATGCTCATCCTACAGTATCTAAAAACTCTCTCTTTGATCTCTCTACACTGTCCCTGCACTCTCCATATCCAATATTCTACAATTAAAAGCTTTCTAAAACACTGTCCCTAGCGCTTTCCACATCTCTCCCTAGGCACAGTACACTGTGAAATGATGGAGACAGCAAGGGATGAGCCTTTTATAGGGCTGTGACATCACAGGGGATGGCTATCTGTGGATTGACTAGCTGCATGGCATTATGGGTGAGCTTGCGTTCCCTGGCTTCTTACTTTCACTTTGTAACATGTGTAGCCACCATTTTAGGAAGAAAGGATTTGTTATCACGAAGCGCAAGGAAATTTAGATTCATGGTGAATAAAATGTTTCCTGAAATTCTGATAGAATTCCACCTAATTAACTTCAACACTAATCACAACTCTTTCCCTTTCAATCAGTCTGTCCTAAAATGAAAGGAAACAGCCCAAATGCAGAACATTTCTAACTCAAGTGACACGACACTGGCACCAACACCTTGGTGAACTGAGAACATCTTTATTATTTCTGTAGGCTTTTAACTATTCATTTTGTCAGATAAAAACAACAAAAGGGGAGAAGTGACACACAAAGTTCTTTACACATTCATTTAATGCTTCCTTTGAGTTGCATTTATTACTGGACATAGATGAACCTTGCCTGATTTTAGTGTAATGTGTATGTTTGACATGAAAACCGTCAAACTTGTTCAAACTATTCTTGCTTTGTACCTGACAGATACATTTGTACCTGGATATGGCAAGTACATAGAAGAAAGCTTAGTGTGTGGGGAGTCACATTATTCGGGTATTTTTAGTAATGCAGGGTATTTTGTTGTCTTGTAGGAAATAAATGCATCAGGGAATTAGTACTTGCATTTTATTCTTAGCACCACTCACAATCCAAGACAGAACAATTATTTCGGGAAAGGTGTTCAAGTGTATAAGTACGTGCAGAAAATTAGCTGGGTGGCATGAACCCCACTGATTAAATGAAAGGCGCCATTAACCCTACACCAGGCTAAAATTGCTGATCCATGGAGGGAGGAGAGAAGGAGCGGCGGCAGGGGAGAGGTTAACTATTACAGAACAAAGGAGAGTCAATAGCTTAGTTTATCTAAGCAGCGGAACATAACCATGACAACTACTTACAATTCATGTAAAAGAAGTAAATGCACAAAATAGCCTAAATTATAACTGCCATGATACCAAAAGCATGAATTACAGCAGCATCCGGAGCTTTATAAATGTATTCATTTGTGAAACAAAGTGATAATTCAAGTGTTTTGAACCTACAGGTATAGCAGAAATGATTACCTGAGCTAAAACAATGCAGTCACAATGTTTTATTTTAAGCGTTGAATTCCGACAGCAGGAGGACCTTTGTCCCATAAAAACCTCTGCCCCCCCCCTCCCCATATTTGTCATGGAGTTCTTGAGGCTCGGTCACCATGACAACTAACAGAAAACTTGGAAGCCGCAGGGAGTAAATCAGCCATCATTCCAGTGATATGCTACTGCCGCCTCATGTTTGCTGGTACTGATTAAAACGTTATTTAACTGATGGCGTACACATAACCTCACCCGTCTGCTGTCCCTTTTTAATATTTCAAACTTACTATAAACCATTATAAAAAAAAATGAGCAAACACTTTCCAAATACTTTCAGTGTTTTCCTAATTAAAGTGCTGGGATTTTTTGCCACTTAAAGGAACTTCCTGCTGCCCGAATACAGGATCCTACTCTGAAATGCTGCATCAACAGGCCAGGATGGGGAAAGGAGTCTTCCACCTCCTCCCCGGGTTCGACAGGTCTACCCCCATAAAGAAACACATAGATAGAGAGGGACCTGTTAATCATGCTGAGCCAAGTGCGAAGAAGTCGGCTGAGTGCTGCCTCTTCTCCCTGTTCTGATTCCTTTTCAAACCATTAGGGTCATTTATCAAACTGGTCTAAAGTAGACCTGGCTTACTTGCCCATAGCAACAAATCTGATTCCTCCTTTCATTTTCCAAAGTAACTGTCAAAAATTAAAGGTGGAATCTTATTGGTTGCTATGGGCAACTAAGCCAGGTCTACTTCTCACCAGTTTGATAAATGACCCCATATGTTTTCTCTGATATGACACAGCTGTTTATAACCAGGTAGCCTGTTGGGATATCAGGCTTCCTGTGGTTTGGGCAGCATGAAGTTCCTGACAGGTTCCCTTTAAAACAGAAAATCCAAACAGTGCCTTATAAGTAGCTAGTGTATACACAGAGCCAATCAGAACATGGTTCTCATGTCTGGATCATTTTGGAATCTTGCAACTAGTTGCAAAAAGTTCCATGAGTGATCTCCATGATCAATCTCTTTTATCATGTGTATATATTTTTTACATTGGTGTATATACAGTACTATATAAGCAACACTACAGTAGAAAATAAATGGTGCGTGGTAAATAGGATCTTTAGAGATGTACTGATTGTCATCATCATCAAGCTTATTTTTCATGTATGGAAGGAAGAATAAAGCGTGGAAAATACATATTCTGCTTGTAGTGGAGACACTAATTGACAAGTGATGAATGCAATGATCATAGGAATGATGAAGCCTTTCTAGCACAATACAAGGACAGTAAGCAAATGAAACTTGCCCTCATAACTGCTATAAAAAGAGAGCAATACTCCATAATTTGCTGAGCAAGAAGAGGGTGGTCTGGTGTAAATTCCGGTACATCACTTATAACTTCCACCCCATATCATTGGTAATGTATTAGTACATTGAGTTGAAATGTTTGCTAAATCCACTGATTATAAGGTTATATGGAATGGCAGAATCTCCATGGCAACGACACGTTTCCTGAGCGCATGACAGTTACCAGTTACATTGATTAAATATGGAATCTATAAATACTCTAATATGTAGAGGAATGTCCAGCGTTCATTGTCACAATTGTGCTGTTATACTTCCTTTATGCATTTCCATCATTTTCTATCAAGGAGAAGCTCGCAATTAATTGTTGTAGAGACAAAATAATGAATGACAAATATAATGTGTCCCTCAGTATTGTACTCCTGGAAATGACTAAATAATCTACACGACGGAGGCAGGGTTACAATTAGAGATGAGCGTATCGAAGCTGACGAAGTGGAATTCGATCCGAATTTTAGGAATTATTCGATTTGCACCAAATGCAAATTTCCTCACGCTTCGTGGTAATGAATCAAATTTTTTCCTAAAATGGCTGCTGCACATTTTAGGACATGGAGCAAGGAACTCTGGGAACGAGGGATCACCCACAATGCCATGCATGCAGCCAATCAGCAGCCAGACAGTCCTGTGATGTAACAGCCCTATAAATAGCCTCAGCTATCTTGGATTCAGCCATTTTCCACTTAGTGCAAGGAGAGACATCAGCAGGCGCTAGGGAAAGTGCTAGGAAAGACTTGAAAACTTATATTTTACTCAATAGAAGTTCAGGGAAAGAGCATTAGAAGTGTAGGAAAAGGATAGGGAGGAATTATTCCCAGTATTTAACCCCAACTGGTGCAATGAGTTGCTTCTCATTTCTTAAACAACCATGTCAAAAGACAGATCTCGTGGTCATGGAAAAGATGTTAGTCTGTTTGAGAAGGGTCAAATCATTGGCATGCATCAAGCAGAGAATACATCTAAGGAGATTGCAGAAACTACTAAAATTGGGTAAGAACTGTCCAACGCATTATTAAAAACTGGAAGGATAGTGGGACCCATCGTATTTGAGGAAGAAATGTGGCGGGAAAAAATCCTGAATGATCGTGATCGGTGATCACTTAAACGTTTGGTAAAATAAACAAATCAAAGAAAAACAACAGTAGAACTCAGGGCTATGTTTAATAGCGAAAGTAAGAGCATTTCCACATGCACAATGCAAAGGGAACTTAAGGGATTGGGACTGAACAGCTGTGTAGCCTGAAGAAAACCACTAATCAGTGAGGCAAACCAGAAAAAAAGGCTTCAATTTGCTAGGGAGCATAAAGATTGGACTCTGGAGCAATGGAAGAAGGTCATGTGGTCTGATGAGTCCAGATTTACCCTGTTCCAGAGTGATGGGCGCATCAGGGGAAGAAGAGAGGCAGATGAAGTGATGCACCCATCATGCCTAGTGCCTACTGTACAAGTCTGTGGGGGCAGTGCTATGATCTGGGGTTGCTGCAGTTGGTCAGGTCTAGGTTCAGCAACAGTATGTGCTCCAAGAATGAGGTCAGCTGACTACCTGAACATACTGAATGACCAGGTTATTCCATCAATGTTTTTTTTCTTCCCTGATGGAACGGGCATATTCCAAGATGACAATGCCAGGACTCATCGGGCTCAAATTGTGAAAGAGTGGTTCAGGGAGCATGAGACATCATTTTCACACACCACAGTGTCCAGACCTTAACCCCATTGAGAATCTTTGGAATGTGCTGGAGAAGGCTTTGCACAGCAGTCAGACTCTACCATCATCAATGCAAGATCTTGGTGAAAAATGTATGCAACACTGGATAGAAATAAATCTTGTGACATTGCAGAAGCTTATCGAAACAATGCCACAGAGAATGCGTGCCGTAATCAAAGCTAAAGGCGGTCCAACTAAATATTTTTGGTGGCGACCTTTTTTTGGGACGGGCAGTGTATATGTTCTAAAGCCTTTTTTTTGTTGTGTATTTGTGGGGGGAAAAGGGGCTTATTAGCCGTTGTGTGTTGAAGTGAGAAAATTACAGCCCTTTTTGGCGTTTATTATGGCAAAAAAAGTAGTGAGAAACCTTACAGCCATTTTTGGCGTGTATTAGTGGCAAAAAAAAGTATTATTTGCCGTTTATGGCCGCAGTTATATGTTCTAAAGCCTTTTTGTTGTTGTGTATTAGTGGGGAAAAAAGGGGCTTATTAGCCGCTGTGTGTTGAAGTGAGAAAATTACAGCCCTTTTTGGCGTTTATTATGGCAAAAAAAGTATTATTTGCCATTCATGGCCGCAGTTATATGTTCTAAAGTCTTTTTTGGCGTGTATTAGTGGGGAAAAAGAAAAAGGGCTTTTTAGCCATTGTGTAGTGAAGTGAGAAAATTACAGCCCTTTTTGGCGTGTATTAGTGGCAAAAAAAAGTATTATTTGTCGTTTATGGCCGCAGTTATACGTATGTTCTAAAGCCTTTTTTTGTCGTGTATTAGTGGGGGGAAAAAATGGGCTTATTAGCCGTTGTGTGTTGAAGTGAGAAAATTACAGCCCTTTTTGTAGTGTAACGGGGATACCGAAGGCGCACTCGGTCTCCCATCAGCCGCAGACCTGCTGCTTAGCTTCGGGAGCGAGGATCTGTGTTTGGCCTCGTTCCCAGGGCGGCTTTGCTAGCTGGGAGGTTCCCTGCTCTTAGGTTTGCCTTGAGCGCCGATCACTCGGTGCTCGACTTGTCTGTCTGTCGGTCGGTCATGTGACGCTGGCCACATCACATGACCCTCACTCCCCACTATAAATACAGGCGGCCTGCTGGCTAAAGGTTGCCTGTGATTTTCATCCTATAGGCTGTGTACAGTACTTTATTGTTATTAAGCTACCTCTGGAATTGAACCTCGATCCGCCTCTTGACACCTCTTCTGCCTGCCCCCTGTACCTTGACGCTACCTCTCGGATTTTGACCTCAGCTTGTTTACGGATTTGTCTTTGCCTCTTCCCTTGTTCTGATGTGACCTCCTGGACTGACCTTGGCTAGTTGACCCGCCTCGCCTTCCGTTTTTGTTCTACCTCTTGTCCACTTATTGTTACTTCTCAGTGGCTGTCCGTTTCCCTGCTGTCTCTTTCTCTCTGCTTGCACTTAGTAGGTTAGGGACTGTCGCCCAGTTGCGCTCCGTCACTTAGGGCGGGTGGTGCAAGTAGGCAGGGACCGGGTGGCAGCTCAGGGGGTGCACCTCCGCTCTATCTTGATTCCCGTGACTCTACCTGTGACATGTAGTGTATTAGTGGCAAAAAAATATATTATATGCCGTTCAGCGGTGAAGTTCCATTGTACTACAGCCATTTCCGGGGTGTATTAATAGGATAGATACGTACGTCCTATTAGCCGTTCTGCGGTGAATTGTGATTGTTATATACATTTTTTTGGGTGTATTCATAAGAAAAAGAATATATCTTATTAGCTGGTCTGCAGTGAACTGACATTGTTATACAGCTGGGAAAAATAAGTATGTGTTATTAGCCGTTCTGCGGTAAATTTACATTGTCATACAGAAATTGTTGCGCTGTATTAATAGCAAAAATAAGTCCGTGTTATTAGCCGTTCTGCGGTGAATTTACATTGTCATTCAGTGGTGAAATTTTTTTGTGATGCAGCCTTTTTTGGGAAAATTGGTCGGTGAATGTAGACTCTCTTCTGTAGGGACTGAGTAATTGCGTAGATTAGCCATTCAGTGGTGAAATTTGTTTGTGATACAGCCTTTTTGGGGAAAATTGGTCGGTACCTGTAACTACGGTCAAGGACAATATATGTCCTTTACAGCCCACTGGGTAAATGTGGTTTCTGCCCAGCCACACCAGGAACTTGGCAAGGTGACGCCGCTTCCGCCTCCACGTTCTCACGCCGTTGGTCCTGTGACAATGTCTGCCTCTGCCTCCTCATCCTCCACTGTGTCCTCAGCCTCCACTGCAGGGACAATTCATAGTGCTCCTCCAACATACCACATGTGCAGGGCTCTGTGGTGTCACACTGTTCTACACCTCGTTTGCCTGGGCGAACTGAGTCACACAGGGGAGGAACTGCTCCGTGTCCTTCATCAAGAAATCAAATCCTGTCTTTCTCCGCTACAACTCAAAATCGGAACCATGGTGACCGACAACGGGAAAAACATGGTGTCGGCGCTGCGTCAAGGTGGGCTGAGCCATGCGCCCTGCATGGCGCACGTGTTCAATCTGGTTGTAAAGAGGTTCCTGAAGTCTTCTACCCATCTGCAAGACATCCTAAAAATGGCCAGGAAACTTTGCATGTACTTTAGCCACTCGTACACCGCCAAGCACACCCTCCTTCAGCAGCAGTGGCAGAACGGCGTCCCCCAACATAGGCTGATATGTTTCTGCCCGTTGGAATTCCACCCTCCATATGTTGGACCGACTATACGAACAGAGAAAGGCCATAAACGATTTCTTGATGATCCAAGCGGACAGAGGTACTTCCCTGTGTAACTTCGATGTTAGCCAGTGGCAGCTCATGCTTGACACCTGCCGTTTGCTCGTCCCCTTTGAGAAGGCCACTTTTTTTGTCAGTTGCCTGGACTACGGGATGAACAACGTCATTCCACTGATTCATATCCGGGAAAAGACGCCTACATCTCATGGTCACATGAGCCCTATGGGGGCTGAACTGGAGGAGGAGGACATTGGAGCACAAGCAATGTGTAGAGAAATGGGTGGTTTTTCTACACAGGTGACAGGAGAGGAGGAGCAGGAGCAGCCAGAGGAGCAGGAGGGAGATGAGGAAGATGAGGCAAATGACCCAGGCACACCGTGGCTGTATGCAGTGGAGATGGAGGCAGGGAGTCCCTCCGAGTTACTTGCGCAAATGGCCGGATGCATGCTCACTTGTGACAGCCAAATTGTCACCATTCGCCAGAGGGATGACTACTGGCTCTCCACCATGTTAGACCCTCGCTACCAGTCCAAAATGGGGGCCTTTTTTACACCAGCTGAGAGGGAGGACAAACTGAACTACTATAGAGACATCCTGTGTAGTCAGTTGGCCGCTGCCAATCTGCACCATCGTCCATCCTCTCGCAGGTCTGACCGGGGGGAAGGACCCTCTGCGCTCATGTTCCACTGCCATGGCTGCTGAGGGGAGGTGGCAGGAGTAGTACCAGCTCCATCAGCAGCAGCCTGAGTCTAGAGTCTCTGATGAGCAGCTTTCTCACCAGCAGCTAGACATAGAGCAGAACCTGAACCAGCAGGTGGTGACATACATGGAGTGCACCCTGCCACCCGTCATCGAAGATCCGCTGGACTATTGGGCAGCCAAACTGGATTTGTGGCCGCAACTGGCCGAGTTTGCCCTGGAAAAGCTGTCATTCCCGGCCAGTAGTGTGGCATCAGAGCGGATGTTTAGTGCGGCGGGGCCCATAGTTTCCCCAAGGAGAATTCGCCTGTCTACCCAAAATGTGGAGAGACTGACCTTTGTCAAGATGAATCAGGCATGGATCATCCAGGATTTCCAGCCACCAATGCCTGATGCATCAGATTATATCATCCATGCTGCCTCACCCAAACCTTAACAAAAGAGACCGGTTTCTTCTGGCTACCTGCCTCAGCTACTATTCTGATACTGCCACCGGCCTGATGCCACACATCTGATGCCAAGTGCTCCTTCTTACACCCACCATCATCAGTGAGTACTGTTATTGCCACTCACCTCCCCACTCTGTAACCGAGTCACTCTGTGGTCTCATCATGCTGCTGCTGCTGCTGCCATCTCCACACTATGTCACCTTGCCACTCTGTGGTCTCCCCATGCTGCTGCCACCTCTACACTATGTAACCTTGCCACTCTGTGGCCTCCTTATGCTGCTTCTGCCACCTCCACCCTCTGTCATTGTGCCACTCTGTGGCATCCTCATTCTGCTGCTGCTGTTGCCACCTCACCACTATGTCACTGGGCCACTCTGTGGTCTCCTCATGCTGCTTCCATCTCACCACTATGTCATTGGGCCACTCTGTGGACTTGTCAAGCTGTTCTCCCACCCTCCCCACTCCATGACTGGGCCACTATTTTGCCTTTTTGACCTGGATGACATCACCATTTATTTGACCCTTTTTCTGATCTGTCAGAAGGAAGGAAAAATGAGACGCACAATGGATCCTGTCTGTGTAGCAGCTGTAAGGCCTGTATGGTCCCATCAGAATTAGCTTATGATTTGGTAGCCAAAAGCAGGAATGGGTACAAAACACAGAAGACATGCAAATATTCCATTCACGTGTCATCTCTGTTTTGGATCCACTCCTGTTTTATGGCATTAGCAATACTGATGGATTACTGACCAAATGCTGACCGAGTGAAGGCGAATGCTCAACAAACAGGATCCGTTTTTTGGGGGTTATTGTTCTGACGGATAAGAGGAAGGGCAAAATAATCAGTGAAGTCAACACAAACTTACTGCTGACACCCTCTCCACTCTGTCGGGGGGCTCTACTTGTATAAGCATTTAATAGAACAGGTTCTGTAGACATCCATGTGGAATCAGCTGATGACGGTGTAAAAGGAGTGCGCTTCTTCTTGACACTAACATTGACCTGTAAGACTGAGTTCACATTTGGTCAGTTTTGGCCCCATAACTGCACAAATAAGTGAAGTGTGCAGTGATTCTAAGAGCGACGCCTGTCATCTACATGTCATACTGACTCACAGTATTGTTTCACTACCACAGCAGACTCCCTATGCGTGTTACTGCAAAGCACAGTGTTCTACACCACTATACAGGCTCTCTGCAACCAGGAAAAAGCTGTTTTTTAATGCAATTCGCAGAAAATAAATTCGGATTGAATCGTTTCGGAAAATTCGTGGGACCCGCCGAATTGAATGTTTGAAAAATGCGCTCATTTGTAGTTACAATCTTTATAACCATGCAAAAAGCATAAGATATTTTACAGTTTTCTTTCATCTACCATAAATTGAATAAGCATGTCATTGTAAACATACAAATGGAGCTACAGACACATGAACATATAATATACATGGCTAAATTATAGCAGGTCTCAGGGGTGCACTTAGGGAGTTGTTTGCCCAGAAACCCTCCGATCAATGGGCCACTCCAAATTAATCCTAGTAGCAACACTGCTGTAGGCTGCCTTAGTTCTCAGGGGTGTACTTGGGTCGATGGTTGCCCAGAAAATTCCTGATAATCCGTGCACTCTCTGCTCCTACGCTAATGTAGCGCCACAACATTAGATCCTGTGAACCCTGTTATTCGGGTTCTTCTGTGTCATTGAGGAGTATAGTAGTCGAGTGGTGAGCTGATAATATAATGCATTATAAATGGAGTATAAAAGAAATATTAAGAATAGGCCATCACTTATAAAATAGTGGACAACCCCTTTGAAGGCTATGGACACCTTTAGGGGCAATTTATTTTTATCAATATAACATTTGCAAAGACAGGTGCACTCTGCGGTCATACTCAACCCTCATACTGATGTTAAAATTGAGAGCTTAAACAACATATCCTACTGTGGAGGACATGTCTGAGCACGAGCACCGCGCCAAGGTTTCTCAAGTAGCTCGGGACCTAACTCTCACCTACCTGTGCCATATGGGCAATACCAGGAGCCAGTGGGCAAATTACAGGAGTGTAAGGTCCGACTCATAGCCAACTCACCAGTTACCTCCAGCATGTAGCCATGCTTGCAATGGGAGGGGGGAGGAGTCTGCGAGTCCCACTCAAGACTGGCTGATATGGCACAGGCTTTGCAGGTGCACCTAAATGTAGCCTGTGGATGGAAAACAGGCACATTTAAATTGGAGTTTATACACCTCCAAGCATCTCTATATACAAACCAACAGAAAAAATGGCATGGTGTTAAACAGGCAGGAAGTGCTCAAACCCATATGCAGTTGTGCATGTGTATACAGGGGAGCAAATCCTGCACTTGTAGCCCGTTGCTAATGGAAATCCCCAGCAAAAATGCATACAGTGGAAGATGCCTGCAGCGGACCACAGTACCACAATAGACATTCTACACAAGATAGCAATTATGTTGATGTGATAACCAATATAACAATATAATAACATTTGCAAAGACAGGTGCACTCTGGGGTCGTACTAAACCCTCATACTGATGTTCAAATTGAGAGATTAGCCAACATATCCTACTGTGGAGGACATGTCTGAGCCCGAGCACCACGCCAAGGTTTCTCAAGTAGCTTGGGACCTAACACTCACCTACCTGTGCCATATGGCCAATACCAGGAGCCAGTGGGCAAATTACAGGAGCATAAGTGGGACTTGCAGACTCCTCCCTCCTCCCATTGCAAGCATGGCTACATGCTGGAGGTAACTGGTGAGATGGCTATGAGTCGGAACTTACGCTCCTGTAATTTGCCCACTGGCTCCTGGTATTGCCCATATGGCACAGGTAGGTGAGAGTTAGGTCCTGAGCTACTTGAGAAACCTTGGCGCGGTCCTCGGGCTCTGACATGTCCTCCACAGTAGGATATATTGGCTGATCTCTCAATTTTAACATCAGTATGAGGGTTTAGTACGACCGCAGAATGCACCTGTCTTTGCAAATGTTATTATATTGTTATATTGATTATCACAAACACATAATTGGTATCTTGTGTAGGATGTCTATTGTGGTACTTGTGGTCCGCTGCGGGCATCCTGCACTGTATGCATTTTTGCTGGGGATCTCCATTAGCAATGGGCTACAAGTGCAGGATTTGCTCCCCTGTATACACATGCACAACTACATATGGGTTTGAGCACTTCCTGCTTGTTTAACACCACGCCATTTTTTCAGTTGGTTTGCAATTTTTTTATCATTGAATTTTACACATTTTGGGCTAAAAATTATGTTTTCAATTGGTCTTTATTAAATATTTTAACAGTTATTCCTCTACAGCTTTTACATTCATTACATCTAAAGAGTATTGCTCTCCACCTCACACTTAATCCAGTAAGGCGATGCTCTGACAACTCAATCTTAACGCCTTATGTCTGAACTCCTGACAGCTATTAAACTCTTATTAGATCTAAATTCTTATCAAACTGATAAGAATATGGCTTAAATGAGTGTTTATGAGCTGTCAAGAGTTCAGACATAAGGACTACAAATTGATCCATCAGAGCTTCCTGACAGATTCAGTGTGAAGCAAAAAGCAATAGTCTGTAGATGTAGTAAACGTGAAAGTTGTAGATTAAAAATTGCTGAACATTTCAATAATAGCAATTGCTTTTTAGCCCAAAATTAGTAAAATGCAATGAACAAAAAGTGTCCATAGCCTTTAAGTTTTCCAAGTTTACAATATAGGTTAAATACGCATAAATAAAATAATTACGTATAAATAAATAAATAAACATTCAACAGCTTTGACAGATTGACTTTTAGCATCCTAAATAGCTCCCTTATAACTAAAGGGACAAACCTCTCATAACTCACTGTGGTCCATTCTAAAACCAAAAATACACGTTGTTAGGTGAAACATGAAAGGAAAGCTAGACAGACCGCTTGAGAAAGGGAAAGAAGATGAAGGAGCATAGTAATAATCTACAGTAGCATAGAGGATAGGAGGGAGCAAAGGGAGGAAAGAGAAAAAAAGAGTGTGTCTCTATTCAGTGGCGTCACCAAGGGGGGGCCACGGCCCCCCCTACATCACGCTGTGCCCCCCCAACTGAGCGGCCGCAGCCGGGCACTGGGAGATGAGCGCTTCCATTGCGCTCATCTCCATAGTCATCTGCCTGTTCTAGAGCGACGGGGCAGGGGAGGGAGAGGCGTGTCCCTTCCTCTTCCTCTGATAGGCTGCCGGCACTAGGCCGGCAGCCTATCAGAGGCCAGCACAGGCGGCGCGAGGACGTCATCGAGCCGCCTGAGCCATACAGCGCGGGACACAGGCCGGAAGAGGCCTGCATCGCATCGCTGACATGGAGGTATGAGTGTTTTTTTTTATTTATATGTACAATAGTTTTACAGGCACATTAGGGGGGCTCTTGTTACTGGCACATTGAGGGGGCTCTAAGCTCTTGTTACTGGGCTGGCACATGATGGGGGGCTCTTACTGGCACATGGGGAGCTCTTACTGGCACATGGGGGGCTCTGGTTACTGGCACATGGGGGGCTCTTGTTACTGGCACATGGGGGGCTCTTGTTACTGGCACATGATGGGGGGCTCTTGTTACTGGCACATGATGGGGGGCTTATTACTGGCACATGATGGGGGGGCTTATTACTGGCACATGATGGGGGGGCTTATTACTGGCACATGATGGGGGGGCTTATTACTGGCACATGATGGGGGGCTTATTACTGGCACATGATGGGGGGGCTTATTACTGGCACATGATGGGTGGGCTTATTACTGGCACATGATGAGGGGGCTTATTACTGGCACATGATGGGGGCTTATTACTGGCACATTATGGGGGGCTTATTACTAGCACATGATGGGGGGCTTATTACTAGCACATGATGGGGGGCTTATTACTAGCACATGATGGAGTGGCTTATTACTGGCACATGATGGGGGGCTTATTACTGGCACATGATGGGGGGCTCTTGTTACTGGCACATTGGGGGGGCTCTTATTACTGGCACATGATTGGGGGCTTATTACTGGCACATGATGGGGGGCTTATTACTGGCACATGATGGGGGGCTCTTGTTACTGGCACATTGGGGGGGCTCTTATTACTGGCACATGATGGGGGGCTTATTACTGGCACATAATGGGGGGCTTATTACTGGCACACGATGGGGGCTTATTACTGGCACATGATGGGGGCTCTTGTTACTGGCACATTGGGGGGGCTCTTGTTACTGGCACATTAAAGGGGCTCTTATTACTGGCACATGATGGGGGCTTATTACTGGCACATGATGGGGGGCTTATTACTGGCACACAATGGGGGCTTATTACTGGCACATAATGGGGGCTCTTGTTACTGGCACATTGGGGGGGCTCTTGTTACTGGCACATTGAAGGTGCTCTTATTACTGGCACATGATGGGGGGCTTATTACTGGCACATGATGTGGGGCTTATTACTGGCACATGATGTGGGGATTACTACAGGCACATGATGGGGCGGCTTATTACTGGCACATGATGAGGGGGCTTATTACTGGCACATGATGGGGGGCTTATTACTGGCACATGATGGGGGGCTTATTACTGGCACATGATGGGGGGGGCTTATTACTGGCACATCATGGGGGGCTCTTGTTACTGGCACATGATGGGGGGCTCTGTTACTGGCACATTAGGGGGGCTCTTATTACTGGCACATCATGGGGGGCTCTTGTTACTGGCACATGATGGGGGGCTCTGTTACTGGCACATTGGGGGGCTCTTATTACTGGCACATGATGGGGGCTTATTACTGGCACATGATGGGGGGCTCTTGTTACTGGCACATTGGGGGGCTCTTATTACTGGCACATTAGGGGGCTCTTATTACTGGCACATGATGGGGGGCTTATTACTGGCACATGATGGGGGGCTTATTACTGGCACATGATGGGGGCTCTGTTACTGGCACATTGGGGGGGCTCTTATTACTGGCACATTGGGGGGGCTTATTACTGGCACATGATGGGGGATGGGCT
This sequence comes from Bufo bufo, assembly GCF_905171765.1. Taxonomy (NCBI): domain Eukaryota; kingdom Metazoa; phylum Chordata; class Amphibia; order Anura; family Bufonidae; genus Bufo; species Bufo bufo. Next base: position 437,591,162 of record NC_053389.1, on the reverse strand, counting down.
CTTATTACTGGCACATAATGGGGGCTCTTGTTACTGGCACATGATGGGGGGCTCTTATTACTGGCACATGGTGGGGGGGCTAGTGTTACTGGCACATGATGGGGGTCTCTTGTTACTGGCACATTATTGGGGGCACTTATTACTGGCACATTATTGGTGGGCACTATAGGGGCATCTACTGAGGCCACAAAGAAAGGGTATTTTATATGGGGGGCTCTGTACAGTAGCATTTTATACTGGGACACATTATGGTGGGTACTATGGGGAAGGGGGGAGAGGAGTACTATGGGGTCATCTACAGGGGGCACTAAGAAGGGATATTTTATACTTGCAAATTATGGGGGACACTGAGGGCATCTACTGGGGACAATATATGGGGCATTTTATACTGGTACATTATGGGGGGCACTAGGAGGAAGGGCGGAGAGGAGCACTATGGAGGCATTTACTGGGGGCACTATATAGGGGTATTTTATACTGGCACATTATGGGGGCACTATGGGGACATTAGCTCAACTGGGTGCACTACAAGGGGGTATTTTTGCACTGTCACATTATAAGGAGAATTATTTCTACTGGGGGGGGGCATAATGGTGGGCTTTATTACTCCCCCATAGTATGACCCCCTAGTAGCAGCACCAGCCTTTCCCTGCTCTGCTATCCCTCTGCCCCTTCTCCAAATCCTTATTATGAAATCTTTCTCATTAGGATAAAACACAACATCAGCTCCACCGAGCCCCCGGCCAAAGTGTTGAAGTGACGTCCGAGATCCCCAAGGGCCAAGCCAAGTAATTGTAAGTTTTCATGTGAAATATGTTTGTTATACACATATAGCATACACTGTGCCACACAATATACAGTATACCGCTACACTGTGTAGTCTGTTCTATAAGCACCATTGTTTTGTGGCGGCAGAATAAATAATCTGGAAGTGCCCCTCCCGAGACCAGGCTCTGGATCCGCCACTGGACCGCTCACAGGAGTGTACATTTCTTCTAAACTTTAATCTGTATCCTCTGACCTGCAGAAATCAGCACTCGCTCAGTAACAACTAACAGGCAGGGCCTGTAGGCTGTAGCCTAGCCCTGTTACCGAAGCTAGCCGAGTGGTGTAAGGTTAAGGTACTAGTAGAGATGAGCGGCCGCTGAATCCTGATTTAAAGTTAAAGTTACTGCAGGATATGGATTACAGTTTAGAAATGTCAAATGTACACTCCTGTGAGTGGTGGGGAGGGAGATCTGTGGATGACACTGTTATAGGGAGGGGTATCTGTGGATGACACTGTTATAGGGAGGGGTATCTGTGGATGACACTGTTATAGGGAGGGGTATTTGTGGATGACACTGTTATAGGGAGGGGTATCTGTGGATGACACTGTTATAGGGAGGGGGAAATGGGGATAACACATATAGCATAAGATGCTATATACGGTATGTGCCATTAACAGATCCCCCTCCATAACCATGTCATCCACAGATCCTCCCCATAGCAGAGTCATCCACAGATCCCCCTCACTATAAAAGTGTCATCCACAGGCAACTAGGACATGTTAAAATCTGAGTGATTGTTTTTTTGTTTTGTTTTTAAACCCCAGACAGCAGGACTTTTCTTCCCTGTTGCGGTTTTAGGTATTGGGTAAAGTATCGCAGCATTTCTAAGCATACTTGTGTAAATGTATTGTTGTTATAGCTGCCCCCCCTACTTTTGTCCTGGCCCCCAGTGTGCCCCCCCAAAATTTGAAAGCTAGAGACGCCACTGCCTATGTTACATATTACAGTCCCAAAAGCAAATAAGAATATCAAGCATCCGTCCTCTCTAGGTAACCAAGTATGAAAGAGATGGCCAAAACAGATTGACATCCAGGGCAACCAAAGTAGTTCAACTCGATAGTATCTATCATGATCCTCTGCTGTGAGAAACTACATTCTGTCTATGTCGTCTATTTCAGCTATCTATTCCCTAATTGTTGGGGCCTCCATTGATTTTCAGTCCATTAGTATTGCTGTATGAGCTCCTGTCGGAAAGTGACAAATAAAACCCTTTATAATGATTGAGATGAGACATCAGTTGCCTGATAGTAGATTTCAAATAATGCTTGCCAACATGGTTCAAGGGTCAACCAAATAAAAACTATTATGCCCACCTCAGTGTTACATCTCAATTACCACGGGATAACATTTGTGTAGGAGCTCAACTGCACTTCTTTTAGAACCCAGTCCTGGCTTTTGCTTCAATAACTGCATAAAATCATGAAAGTGGAAACTTATTTGAAATGTCTATTCTCTATTGTTAAAGGGGTTGTCTAACTTCAGCAAGTGGCATTTATCATATAGAGAAAGTTAGTACAAGCCACTTACTAATATACTGTTATTATCCATATTGCTTCCTTTGCTGGCTGGATTCATTTTTCCATCACATTATACACTACTCGTTTCCATGGTTACAGACCCTGCAATGCATCAGTGGTGGTCGTGCTTGCACACTATAGGAAAAAGCATCAGCCTCTCTAGTGGCCGTGACAGTGGGAGCGCACATAGGCTGGTACTTTTTCCTATAGTGTGTAATCACGACCACCACTGATGGATTGCAGGGTGGTTGCAACCATGGAAACGAGCAGTGTATAATGTGATGGAAAAATGAATCCAGCCCGCAAAGGAAGCAATATGGATAATAAAAATACATTAGTAAGTGGCTTATATTAACTTTCTCTACATGATAAATGCTACTTACTGAAGCGAGACAACCCCTTTAAGACTTATCCAATAGAAAGAGAAAAATAGATCCATGGCATTCACCAGTCCATAAAAGTTACTTTTATTTCAATCCATTAAAACAGCACTAAGTGGTAGCTCAAGCAGTACAATCAGATACAGTCTACAGCCGTTTCATATGCACAGACGGTTTTTCAAGGCATGTTGGGATAGAAGGTGAAGCCACTTAATTTCCTTGTACCTAATTAACTCATACATATGCGAAATAGCTACACACATGACACATAGAAAAACACAAATTATAAAAAGGAGGATAATTCTTTCTTCTCATTAAGACCACATGGTCCTAGTGCTCTGAATGATCCACTCTTCTTCACAGTGGAGGAGACATTTATGTCTATCCATACCGCTAGCAGGTTGCAAAATCCGTTGTAATTCCGCAATTGAGAGACATAAAAAAATAATCTACAAAGGCACAAAATAACTAAAAAAATCTGATTTACAAGTAATAAATTGGAGCGCTACATGAGATACAGACCCTAATCTCAATATTTTATCAGTACACATTTGTTTGCAAAATGAGCAGTTTCCACATGTGTGGTTGCCTATAGGTAATAATACCCTAAGCCAGTGATGGTGAACCTTTTACAGACCGAGTTCCCAAACTGCAACCCAAAACCCATTTATTTATAGCAAAGTGCCAACACTGCAATTTAACCTGAATATTACAGTCCAATATCCTGTAATTAGTCCTGGAATTAGTGATGTGTGAGGAGGACTATGACATAGTGGGAATAACTGAGACATGGCTGGATGATAGCTATGACTGGGCAGTTAATGTACAAGGTTACAGTCTGTTCAGAAAGGATCGTCAAAACCGGAGAGGTGGAGGGGTCTGCCTTTATGTAAAATCTTGTCTAAAGCCCACACTCCGTGAAGATATAAGTGAGGGACATGAACATGTGGAGTCACTGTGGGTAGAGATACATGGAGCTAAAAACAACAATAAATTACTAATAGGAGTCTACTATAAACCACCTAATATACCCGAGTCCACAGAAAATCTACTACTAAACGAGATAGACAAGGCGGCAAATCATAATGAGGTGGTTATTATGGGGGACTTCAACTACCCAGATATAGACTGGGAAACTGAAACTTGTATATCTCATAAAGGAAACAGATTCTTGGCAATAACCAAAGACCATTATCTCTCCCAACTGGTTCAGGACCCGACTAGAGGGACGGCCATACTGGACTTAATATTAACCAATAGACCTGACAGAACAACAGACGTGCAGGTTGGGGGACACCTGGGAAATAGTGACCATAAAGTAATAACCTTCCAATTATCATTCAAAAGAGCGTTTCTACAGGGAGAAACAAAAATACCAAACTTCAAAAAAGCTAAATTTAGCCAACTAAGAGAGGCCATAGGCCTAACTAACTGGGACAAAGTCCTCAAAAATAAAAATACAGCCAAAAAATGGGATATCTTTAAAAACATCCTAAAATCTCATTGTGAGAGGTACATACCGTATGGGAATAAAAGGTTAAGGAACAAAAAGAAACCAATGTGGATAAATAGAACTGTAAAGAAAGCAATAAATGACAAAAAGAAAGCATATAAAACCCTAAAACAGGAGGGTAGCACGGAAGCACTGAAAAACTATAAGGAAAAAAACAGAACATGTAAAAAACAAATAAAAGCGGCCAAACTAGAGACCGAGAGATTAATTGCCAAACAGAGTAAAACTAACCCTAAAATGTTCTTCAATTATATAAATGTTAAAAAGTATAAATCTGAAGGTGTCGGCCCTTTAAAGAGTAATGAGGGGGGAGTCGCAGAGAGCGACGAGGAGAAAGCAAAGCTGTTAAATATTTTTTTCTCCAATGTATTCACTGAGGAAAATAAACTGTCAGATGAAATGCTGAATGCTGAAATAAATTCGCCATTAAAAGTGTCCTGTCTGACCCAGGAAGAAGTACAACAGCGACTTAAAAAAATCAAAATAGACAAATCGCCAGGACCGGATGGCATACACCCCCGTATCCTAAGGGAATTAAGTAATGTCATAGCCAGACCCTTATTTCTGATATTTGCGGACTCTGTACTGACAGGGAATGTCCCACAGGATTGGCGCATGGCAAATGTGGTGCCAATATACAAAAAGGGTCCAAAAACAGAGCCTGGAAACTATAGGCCGGTAAGTTTAACATCTGTTGTGGGTAAACTGTTTGAAGGTTTTCTGAGAGATACTATGTTAGAGCATCTTATGGGAAATAAGCAAATAACGCCATATCAGCATGGCTTCGTGAGGGATCGGTCATGTCAAACTAATTTAATCAGTTTCTATGAGGAGGTAAGTACTAGACTTGACAGCGGCGAATCAATGGATGTCGTGTATCTGGACTTCTCCAAAGCATTTGACACTGTACCTCATAAAAGGTTAGTATATAAAATGAGAATGCTCGGACTCGGAGAAAACGTCTGTAAGTGGGTAAGTAACTGGCTCAATGATAGAAAACAGAGGGTGGTTATTAACGGTACATACTCAGATTGGGTCACTGTCACTAGTGGAGTACCTCAGGGGTCAGTATTGGGCCCTATTCTCTTCAATATATTTATTAATGATCTTGTAGAAGGCTTGCATAGTAAAATATCAATTTTCGCAGATGACACTAAACTGTGTAAAGTAATTAACACTGAAGAGGACAGTATACTACTACAGAGGGATCTGGATAGATTGGAGGCTTGGGCAGATAAGTGGCAGATGAGGTTTAACACTGAGAAATGTAAAGTTATGCACATGGGAAGGAATAATGCAAGTCACCCGTACATACTAAATGGTAAAACACTCGGTAACACTGACATGGAAAAGGATCTAGGAATTTTAATAAACAGCAAACTAAGCTGCAAAAAACAGTGTCAGGCAGCGGCTGCCAAGGCCAATAAGATAATGGGTTGCATCAAAAGGGGCATAGATGCCCGTGATGAGAACATATTCCTACTACTTTACAAATCACTGGTCAGACCACACATGGAGTACTGTGTACAGTTCTGGGCTCCTGTAAACAAGGCAGACATAGCAGAGCTGGAGAGGGTCCAGAGGAGGGCAACTAAAGTAATAACTGGAATGGGGCAACTACAGTATCCTGAAAGATTATCAAAATTAGGGTTATTCACGTTAGAAAAAAGACGACTGAGGGGAGATCTAATTACTATGTATAAATATATCAGGGGGCAGTACAGAGATCTATCCCATCATCTATTTATCCCCAGGACTGTGACTGTGACGAGGGGACATCCTCTGCGTTTGGAGGAAAGAAGGTTTGTACACAAACATAGAAAAGGGTTCTTTACGGTAAGAGCAGTGAGACTATGGAACTCTCTGCCTGAGGAGGTGGTGATGGTGAGTACAATAAAGGAATTCAAGAGGGGCCTGGATGTATTTCTGGAGTGTAATAATATTACAGGCTATAGCTACTAGAGAGGGGTCGTTGATCCAGGGAGATATTCTGATTGCCTGATTGGAGTCGGGAAGGAATTTTTTATTCCCCTAAAGTGAGGAAAATTGGCTTCTACCTCACAGGTTTTTTTTTTGCCTTCCTCTGGATCAACTTGTAGGATGACAGGCCGAACTGGATGGACAAATGTCTTTTTTCGGCCTTATGTACTATGTACTATGTACTATGTTACTAATATAATATACTGTAGTATATCTTCCATGTACTTTATCATTCAGCTATAATAGCCTGCCTACATTCAGTGCGCTGCCTGTGCTGTACATAGTGCGCCCTACTGATGAATGGCAGGAAGAGTCTAAGGCATATTGGTACACCATAGACTTTTTCCAGGGTGCGGGTGCCCACAGAGAGGGCTCTGAGTACCGCCTCTGGCACCCGTGCCATAGGTTTGCCACCACTGCCCTAAGCCAATCCTTTATAACATTGCCATGAAAATATCCCCTACTAGCTCATCTTTAAGATTCTTGTTTCTGAGAAATGCAATAATAGGGGGTTGTTGAGCACGATCTGCCAAATCCTCATCCATCTGGATGAAATGCCAGTTTTTTTCTAATCACCTATCTGATACGATCTGATAAAGGGTTATTTTTAACCAATTGAATGAGAGAACAAACTCTGTTATATAAGGCATATCCACAAGATTCCGAGCACCTGCGTCTTCTGTTGAGATTAATGGAGAGATGGCTTCACTTGCATACAGTTCTCTCCATTGACACATACAGCCATGACATTAAACACCTGCAAAATGCTTTGTCTTATTACTTGTGTCTTCAATATCCTAATACATGAGGGATATCCCAATGTCTTCATCTTTGGCTCGCTGGGGTAATCATTATAGCATACACTGAATTATTCTTAGCTTGTTGCTTGCATGTTCCTGTTTTCTCTGTCTCTTTTGCGTATTTCCTTAGCCCATGGCGGAGTTTGTCAGGTTATTGTTGGTAAATTTGTCTTGATGAGGACAGCACTAATTTAGCGCACAGCCAGGCTGATCTGCTCCAGGCCACACATCTTTAGTTATTCTGTCGTCTGTTTGTGTTGCATGTATTTGCTTAAAGTGAAAAGCAATTACTGCTATGAATAATGACAGAATAAAGTCCTGTATTTATAATAGAATAATAGCAGCTGATAGAATTGGCAGAAGATGTGTACGTGAAAACAGGTATGTTGGGGAAATGTACTAAAAAATAGTAGAAAAAAGTAGATAAAAGTGTGTGATGCACTTATCTTTACTATCTTACACAGTGTAAACTAAGGCTAAACAGAATCGAAGACCTGCTTCATGATCATTAGTGGTAAAAAAAAAATGCAAGACAAGTTCTTAAACAGGACAACTTTGGAACACTTTTAGTTATCCAAGCCATTCTGAGATTGTTTTCTCGTGACACATTGTACTTCATGATAGTGATAAATTTGAGTCAATATATTTCACCTTTATTTATGAAAAAATCCCAAATTTACTACAAATCTTGAAAAATTCGCAATTTTCTAAATTTCTATTTCTCACCCTTTTTTTATTTTTAAAACATATTTTATTCTTAGGTTTCCAACACGACAATAGATATACATAGTAAGGCATACATTACTGAGGTATACAAATTGTTATTCAGTAATAACATGTTATCCATTTTTGGCTTTCTCAACACCCCCCTCCTTTCCCATCCCCTATCCCCCCTATTTATCTCAGAAATTGAGAAAGTACCATCTTTGTGTGAAGTGGTATTTGCTGCCTACATGAATAATGCTAACATACAATGTTACAAAATATGTCAATAAACATGTATTTTATTTTGTTTTCAGACATCTCATTTTTCATCTTTCCTGATCTTAAAATAGCTTGTACCAAGGATCTGCAGGGTCCGATAAGCCTAGCTTAAGAAACCATTCTGTACTTGTAAACGGTCTAATAGTCGCAAGAATCTTCTCATTCGAGAAGAAAGTTATCATGTATTCCATTTTTTTTAAAACGGGATGGTTAATGAGGATTTACTATTTCTCTGCATTTAAAACAGAAAGTGATACCTCATAAAATATTTATTACTTACCATTCCCCATATGTCTACTTTATGTTGGCATCATTTTGTGAATGTCATTTTATTTTTTTAGGACATTTTTGGGAAAATTTCCAAAACCCACTTTTTAAGGACCAGTTCAGGTCTAAAGTCACTTTGTGGGGTTTACATAGTGGAAACCCCCCATAAATTACCCCATTGTAGAAACTACACCCCTCAAGCTACTCAAAACTGATTTTACAAACTTTGTTAACCCTTTAGGTGTTCCACAAGAATTAAAGGAAAACGGAGATGAAATTAAAAAATTTCCTCTTTTTGTCATATTTTCCATTTTAATTAAAAAAAAATCTTTAACACACCGAGGGTTAATAGCCAAACAAAACTCAATATTTATTACCCTGATTCTGGGGTTTATAGAATCACCCCACATTTGGTCGTAAACTGATATAAGGCAGGGTGCAGAAGGAAAGGACTGCCGTATGGTTTTTGGAAGGCAGATTTTGCTGGACTGGTTTTTAGATGCCATGTCCCATTTGAAGCCCCCAGTAGAAACTTCCAAAAAGTGACCCCATTCTGGAAACTGGGGGATAAGGTGCCAGTTTTATTGGTACTATTTTGGGGTACATATGAGTTTTAATTGCTCTATATTATGTTTTTTGTGAGGCAAGGTTACCAAAAAATGGCTGTTTTGGCACCGGTTTTATATTATATTTTTTACAACATTCATCTGACAGGGTAGATCATGTGCTATTTTTATACAGCAGGTTGTTACGGATGCAATGATATCAAATATGTCTACTTTCTTTTTCAGCGCGACCGCGGCATAGAAGGGGTTAATGCGCTGGCATCGGTGTTTTCATCGATGCCGGCGCATACAGCAGGGGTCCAGCTAACGGGAACAGCCGATCCCCTGCAGCTGATCGGGCGGGCTCTGCTCCTGCACCCGCCCGATCAGCAGGCCGTACTATTACGGGTCTGGTCGGGAAGGGGTTATGGGTGTATTAGACTGGCAGATGATTGCTAATGATTGCTAATGAGCGTTCCTATGAATCTAATACAGTCTAAGGGCTCGTTCACACACAATGCACGGGCACCATCCGTGAGGCAGGCGCATGGGGATCGCAGACCCATTCACTTGAATGGGTCCGCGATCCTTCCGTTCCGCAAAAAGACAGAGCAAGTTCTATCTTTTTGCAGTGCGAAAGCACGGAACGGAACCCCAAAAAGCACTCCGTAGTGCTTTCGTGGTGTTCCGTTCCGCACCTTTCCACATATGCGGACCGATTGAAATGAATAGGTCCGCATCCGTTATGCGTAATGGCCCCAGAACGGTGCCCGTGTATTGCGGTCCGCAATACTGCAACGGGCATCACATGTTCGTGTGAACGAGCCCTAATACTGCCTCCAAATGCCTGATGAACGAACAAATGCTTGTTCTATGGGCAATTGTGTTTTTAAGCATGTTTAAAAATCACAATGATGCTGGCAGCAGATCGCACTGTATAACAGCGATCTACCGCCAGCACACTGCTGCCCTGCATGGGGACAAGTGATGGCGTAGCCATCGTTCCTCCCCATGCCATGGAGGACATCCCCCGCTAGCTATCCGATGATTGCTGGGAGGGAACGATCTCCGTTCGACAATCGTCTGTAGCATTGGGGCGGCTAATACACCCTTCAGACTCAGGTGATCTGCTTTAGCCCAGGATGGAAACAGCTGTAGAGTCTCTAGGTCACAGTTTTCTCCACTATCACAGTGGCTACCTCTCTCTGCATCTCACTGCTCTGACCTGCTTAGTTCACAGAGAACATCTACACATGCACAGGTAACGCCCAAAAAGTGCTTGGCACCAAAACACTCATTTTATGCCCTTTAACTCCACCTCCTAGAACGGGTTGCACAACTATGACTCTGCATTCTCAAATAAGGCTGCTTTAGGCTACATGCACATGACCGTATGTATTTTGCGGTCTGCAAATCATGGATCCGATAAAATAGGGATACCGACCGTGTGCATGACGCAAGTTCTTTGAAGAAATGCCTATTCTTGTCCGCAAAATGGACAAGAATTAGACGTGTTCTATAATTTGTGGAGCGGTCGCACAGATGCAGACAGCACACGGATTAACGTCCATCTGCTGTCCGCATTATTTGTGGACCCATAGAAATGAATAGGTCCGTGTGCAAACAGCAAAAAGTGTAGATGGGACGTGGCCCGAAAATACAGTTGTGTGCATGAGGCCTTAAGGAGATAGCCCTGAACTCACTAAACCACTGCACCCAGTGCCATTGTTTCCCATGGTCATTCTGTGGTGGAATAGGAGAAGAATGCCAACCCAATCTGAGAAAAATCACAGTCAACGTAGAGTGCAGCAAATGTAATAACAGATCCATAAATACTCACTATTAAAATGACATTGCATATTAAACAATAAATGGGGGGAAAAAATTGTTATGAAACCTTGTGTCAGAGACATACAGCCTGAACAGCAACCCAGTACACAATGTAGAAATACACAGAATTTACATGAATCCTTTAGCTGAGAGAAAAGGTGTTAAAGGGGCCATGCAAAACAACACACACAAGGATTTGTTTGCTGGAAATAGGTTTCTGCTATCTGTTTTAATAGTATACACCACCTTTTTTCCATTATTTTTATTTTTTTTAATATGCCATTACAATGCTGGTGTAACATCCCAGAGTTATGTTCCGAAACTCTTTTACCCCGCTACAAACTCTTAAGTGTATTCACATTGTCATCTTGTGTAATTTCATATAATTTCCTCACAAATGTGCATTGTAAAGCCTTGTTAAATATATATTGCTGTAATTTCCATGTTCAGCAGCAGGTGGCAGCAATGTTAGCAGGGACTTAGCTACAGTTTAGTGTTTCTATACTGGAATAGTTTATTCCAGTTTAGCTCCCCCCTCTTTGAGCAGAGTGGGCTTGCCCACATCCTGCCTCATGGGTGGGGAAGGAAGTTAGAGTTAGTGTGCAACCCACCCCTGCTAGGGGTAGGGTGTGCAAGTAGGAGCTCCCAGTTATAGGGATCCAAGCCAGGATCTTGTCTCGGCTAAGACAATTGATCATTATTCCCAGCCTGAGCCTTGCAGCCTCAGCTGGTGAAAGCAAGCAGCCACCTCCAGTATTCCAGGAAGAAGCATACCCTGTGAAGCCAACTGTGAGTACCGGCCAGAGACCAGGAGAAGCCAAATTCCTCCTCAGCTAGTCAGTCCTCAAGATAGCAGAAGATAGTAAGCGCAGAAGATATAAATCCCTGCCACATTACAGAGCCACAAGCAGATGACTTATCCTGCAAAGAGCTCCAGGCACATGATAGAGCAGAAGATAGATTCCTGCCACACATTGCCAATACCTGCTGGGACTTCAGACTAATGCTGTATCTCACTTGGATTAATGCTGCAACAAGTAAAGACCAGTTTGAACTTTACCAAAGTCTGGATCTCAATTATTGCTGCAAATCCCTCAATTACTCCTACTAGCAACACACTCATTTTATTGCAAGTGAGCCAGGATCCAGGAGTCCAGCCGTACCCAGGTAGGATACACCGTTGACACTATTACTACTACCATACAGAGACATTACACCACTCTGGCAATCCTTAACCTGGTACCAGAGTTACAACACCTCAAAGGGCCCTGTTTTAGTACCCTGCGCACGCTGCAATTGGCATCACGAACAAAACTATAGACTATCACTTACACCTGACCCAGCCATTGCATTTTTGGCGTCAGAGAGCATACCCCAATTCGGCTCTATTGCACTGGCAGCAAGGTGACCACTACCTGTTAGGTGTCAGAGTAACACGGTGGTCAACTTGGTAGTCACAATCTTAGACACAGGTACTACCTGCCTCTCCTTTTGTCTTGCAATAAAAGTGGGAACTTCACAGACATAGCAGTAGAAAAAAACATGGTAGGATGGGTTCAGAGATTGATGTATAATTCATACAATTTGTGAATTTTTATATCAGTATTTGACCTAAGTCAAGAACCATACTCACTTGGTCCCTGTCTCTCCAGTCATGTCCCCTGACTGCATTTGGCAATCTTCCAGTCCTAGGCCTTATTACTTCCTATAGGGCTGTGGATGGGGTATATGTGCAGCTGCAGCCAATGAGACTTGGGTACTCGTCACCACTGAGACCAGTAATAGGCTACAGTGGTGCACATGACCCTGTCAGCAGCCTGGTTAGAAGTAAACACGCCTGGGACCGGAAGATAGCTGAACGCAGCCGGAGCACTAGGAGCAGTGGGGACCAGGTTAGTATGATTGTTGTATTAGGTCAAAAATGCTAGGGGCCCAGCTAAAATCTGAGGGTCTGCCCCCTTTAAAGCATTAAAGCTTTATAATTTAAATCAGTTTTCCAGTCCTTTTGTACAGAACAGCTAACCGGCAGTGGTGCTGGGGTGTGGGGTGAGTCCCCTACAGATTAGATATTGATTTGTGTATCCTGAAGATAGGCCATCAATATAAAAGTACCAGAAAACCTGTTTAACATATTTATTTTAACTTATTAAGGTATTAGCATACTTCTGTATGCTAATATATATTATATTCTAATATATTACACTCACATCACCGGGAAACCTAATGATCCAATTAAAGCACTTAGGTGCATTTTAGATGCCGGTCTTAATAAAGGCCCTGTGCTGGCGTGAGCGGGGCAAAGTCGCAGATAGCGGTGAAACTAACCATTGCGCCGCCATCTGAGCCTGAAATACGCCTAATTTAGGCATATTTCAGTATAGCAAATGACCCCTTTAGTCCCATTGATCATGCTGTAGTTTTTCTGATCCCTGTGGGGCAGGAACTTGGCCGTCATTGCTCCAGGGTGGCATGGGGTACCCGCCCAGCGTTTATTCTACAGTTTTTAGAATAAGAGCCAAGCCCCCTATCAATAACTGTGTTGCTTCTCCATGTGGAAAGAAGGTTATTTTTGAAGAGACACTCCAAGCAAAACTGTGTTATGTGTAATGCAGGGCCTGCAGGGGATTAAAAGACCACCAAAAAGACAATAATAATAATAGGGGCACAGTGCATGCCAATGGGATTAATAAAAAATAAATAAAGTGAAGTGAGAAGAATAAGACGTAATGGGTATACCAAGCATGGGATCCTCTGTATTTTCTGATTCCATTTTGACCTGTGCTTATGCTTCAGCCTCTTTACCATGGCCATGGTGTGTTCTTCAGGCTAGGCGTTCCTATATCAACCTGCCTTTAGTATCTTTGATTAGTTGATTACTCATCTCTATCTATTTTTCTGTATTTCATTCAAATGTCTTCCTCCTTATCTGCACTGACTCATCCTTCCTCCCACAAACCCAATTAAAATGCAGGCAGCTCCTAAAATAATGTGCAGTATACCCTTATTTGGACATATATGGCCTAAGTACGCAGTTAACCCCTGAAGCTCCAGGACGTTGTTTTCCGAGGCAGGTTGAAACAAATGAGGTGAAACGAACCAGAGATGGATAAATCTCAGATGCTGCATTCCAATACACATACAGTGATGGGAGACCTCCTCTTATATTACCAACCCTGATGGGGATCCTCGCTATGTTACTGCAGTGGTGATCCCGCCTCTTTAGCTAGATATTTGTGTGGGCGCAGGGATGGCACATCTCTGACATTAATAACATCTCCTCTGGGCAGCCAGAGAGGTAGACTTCCACCTACGCAAGACGTCCCAAGGGAAACCCACGCTGCAAAGAAAACAGGCTGTATTTCAAAGGAATGGGATTCCAGCCCAATCGAAACTCAGATAGAAAAGAGAGAGAGATAGGATATTAGTCTGAGTCATTTCCATGTGCCTGTCAGTGACTCCAGTAAAATGAGGAAAACATGAGCCTTGCTCTCAGTGCAGACAAGAGACATACTTTGACTCTTTCGGTACTTGGACGCTCAGCTAGTGCCCACACTTAGCCACCAATGTTTTCATTGGATTCTACATCTGTTTCCGGCAGATGTGCATGCAGGGGTGTGGAGCTGCGCTCGACGTGTGTGCAAACAGCAGGCTGAGCTTTCTTACTCTTTGGACTGTACTGTAAAATATTTCCGTATGACTAAGCAATAATAATACGCACTGTGTCTACACCGTACAATAGACCGCAGAGAAGTGATGACACGCAGATTTTATACATCAGCATCTCTGATGTCATCATTTTAGGTGATCACCAAAGCTATAGTAAAGGCTTATAAAAGCGAATCTTATAACATATGATGTAAAAGTGCATGAGGTAATGTAGGTATAATACACAGTGCATGCAGCTGAACAGTTTTATTGGATAGTTGTGACACAGACAATAATGGCTTGACTACTACATATCAAATCAACTACCTTATGTGTCACCCCCAATTCCTCATAGATTGTAAGCTCTGGCGAGCATGGCCCTGACTCCTAGTGTTTCAGTTGTATATTAGCCAGTTACGTTGTAATGTCTTTTGTTTTGTAAACAAACCCTCTGAATTTGTAAAGAGCTGCGGAATATGGTGGAGTTATATAAATAAATACTATTATTATAAAGGGGTTTACCATCATAACATCTGAGGCATAGCTGAGGATATGCCAAAAATGTCAGATAGGTACGGGTCCCACCTTTGGGACCTGCTCCTATCTCCAGAATGGGACTGAAGTGAAGGAGAACACACAGCTAATGCATGGCAACCCTCCATTTACCACTATATGAGTTCTGAAAATGCACAGTCACTCGGCTATTTTCGGAAGACTCATAGCAGTGGATGGAGAGGACGCTACGCATGCGCGGTCTGCTTTCTTTCACATTGGGGGCCCTGTTCTGGAGAAAGGATCGATATGCCACCAATGTCTGAGATGACACAACCCCTTTAAGTTCGTACATCAGCAAGTCACAAAATGCACTGGGGTGTAGTGCCCCTTTGCCCAATGCTAAATCTATTACAGAGCTCCCACCTACCATGTGCCATTTACAGCATGCTACAAGGGGCTTTTCAATTCCATGAGTCACCAGAGCCCTGTTGCAGCCTTTTCCCCTGGACCCTATAGCGACACCGATGGAAACAGATAAGTAATATCTATTTGTTTTTCTCATTTATTTTGTTCAGAACCTGGGATCTATAACAGGTGTCCTGTTTGCCATGTTTCCACATTGTTTCTATAGGCTTGAACTCGTTTATTAGATCACATCATTCTATCGACCATCACCAAATACTACATAAATGTGTGCTCTCTTGTGGTTAAATAAACAGGACAATATAGTCATTAAGCCGGCCGACAAGGGAGGGAATGTGGTCCTGATGCCTAGGGAATATTATCTGGAAGAAGCACACAGGCAATTGAACACGGTATATCTTAAGTTCAGGGGAGATCCCATACCTGAGATATCGTTTAAGCTGTTCACCCTCATTAACCAACATGTGTCGAATGGGTTTTTATCCAAAAACATGAGAGATCGACTTATCCCTGCCTTCCCAAAAATCCCTATATGGTACTTTGTGCCAAAAATTCACAAATCACTGACCCGACCCCCGGGCCGTCCCATCATTGCCGGGATCGGGTCAGTGACTGAGCCTCTGTCTGGCTATATTGACTGGCTCCTCAGAACTTTATTAAGCAGTATCCCGACGTACCTAAAAGACACAGGCGACTTTCTCCGGGCACTCAGAGGTCTTGAGTGGCAGGATGATTTTAACCTGGTGTCTTTGGACGTCGAAAGCTTATATACTAGAATCCCCCATGATTTGGGACTGCGGGCAGTTAGTACGGTCCTTAACAAAAGCGACAAGGATAGGGCATTTAATAACTTCGTCCATGAAGCACTGGACCTTGTCCTCACCAATAATGTCTTTCAGTTTGATGGACAATGGTACCGCCAGGTACTAGGTACCGCAATGGGCACGCCTGTCTCGTGCACATTTGCTAACCTGTACCTGGCGGTATTCGAAGAGACTTATATCTTCTCGATGGATAACCCCTTCCTGGGACACATCCACTTGTTCTTAAGGTACGTGAATGTCATTTTTCTGGTCTGGTCGGGGGGGGGGGAGGGGACTTGTCGTGCGTTTGTTGATTATCTCAATACACACAACAAAATGAATATGAAATTCACCATCAATTTTGGTGGTGGGGCTCTAGACTTTTTGGATGTGTGTGTCACCGTTAAAGATGGCATTGTACATACCAGCGGTTTTCGCAAGCCCACGGCGACCAACTCCCTCCTCCACCAGACCAGTTTCCACCCACCTTCGGTTAAGCGTGCTGTCCCATACGGACAATTTGTCCGGTTACGCAGGATAAACGACACCGACGAAGGCTTTTATAGACAAGCTGGTGAACTTAGGGATAGGCTCCTCGATAGGGGTTATCCGCCAAGAAGTGTCTCAACGGCCTTACAAAAAGCCGCAATATTAGATCGCAATATTTTGCTCATGGAGGGGAAAGTTGGTGCCAAACCCTTGCGCTTTGCCTTCTCCTTTCAATACAGCCCTGCTGCTGAAGTAATTAGACAGGCTATTAACCAAAATTGGGATCTTTTAAAAGGGAACTCCTCTCTCAGCAACTTCGCAAATGAAAAACCATTGGTCACATTCAGAAGATGCCCTACGCTTAAGGATAAGCTGGTCAGGAGTACATTTACTATGCCCCAAGATGAGACTTGGCTCAAGAAGCCCAGGGGTAACTTTAGGTGTGGCCACTGTTCATTTTGCGCATTAAATGCTTGCAGCAAGGATCTACAGATAGGGGGGATCAAACATATTGTACGTGAATTCATCAACTGCCGTACATCTTACGTGGTATATGTGGTTTTTTGCCCCTGTAAGCGCTTTTATATAGGCAAAACGATTCGCCCCCTATTTGAGCGCATCCGCGAACATGTCGGTTCTATACGGTCAGGCAGAGGCAGTCCACGTCTTATTGACCATATCCGCACCGCCCATGATGCTCATCCACGGTGTCTCTCCTTTGCGGGGGTCGAACATGTCCGTCCCATCCCTGGGGGAGGTGACCGGCATCGCCTACTCCTGCAGAGGGAGGCAAGGTGGATTATGCAGACTGGAGCGATGGGTGCAGCGGGTATGAATGATAAGAACGACATGTCAGTGTTTTTGTAATTTGGATGCGTCTCAAATAGGGGGGCAAATAGTTTACAATGCGGCGTGCGGTATCTACACTCCGCAGCATATGCAGCCTTAATATTACCAACACATTTAGCTCAGTGCATCCAATCATGTTTATGTCTGAAGCGCTATATTTGTAAATCCCTCTTCCCTTCCCCTCCTTTTATTTATGTATTAATTTGCAGCCATGAACTTAATGTCATGGAGATTGCTATGTAATCTGTGTTGTATTTTCATTCACCAGCTTGTCTCCAGCATTTACAATTGTACCCGCTGTTCACATGCTTTTTAACTTACGTCACTAATCCAGGGACGCACAGCTGTGGCCGATGGTACCGCTTGTATAAAGCGCTAGTCAGCGCAATGACGTACACAGCGGCCCGAGGAAGCGCGATCCCATGCGCGAAACGGCCGTCGCCGCTTGCAACAGTGTGTCCGCCCCTGGATCCATTATGCAGTGTCTTCTAAGGAAGTTTCAATAAAGCAGCAACTTTTTTGCCTACTCCGGTGAGTGCCGCGATTACTTTACCTCCTCTCTCCCCACTACGTATTACTACATAAATGTGTTACATATACATAAGGGTCTGTTGCTGCTCTGTTTTATATTTCCAACTTTATACGCCAGGAGATGTTGACCCCATTCTTTACATTAACTTTTATAAACTGTTGTGAGGAGAGCTAGCCACTAGATGGTGCTATAGCATGACAAATAGGAACAGTGCTCTGCTCTGTAGAGAAAGAAGAGCAAGGGAAAATGCCAGCTCTTATGTGTGATGTAAGAAGTAGTAGGTGTCCTGATAAAAAATAAAAATAAATAAAGGACTGCACTGTGCCACTTTGAATGATTTGTGTCTGTGTCCTGGGCTTGCATCCAACCAAGGACAACATCTGCATGGAGTTTGTATGTTCTCCCTGTGTTTGCGTGGGTTTCCTCTGGGTACTCTGATTTCCTTCCACACTTCAAAAACATAATGATTGAAAATTTAGATTTCCCCAGATGGTGGCAAACAGATGCAGCAGTTTGAGGCTCTCAGGTCTGGGCTACCAAAATGAAGTTTTGTTGTATAACTACAAGGATAATAATAAAGTTTGTTCTTCTGTTAGGCCTCCTGCAGTGGCTGCTACAACAGGTGAGCAGCCATATTGAACAGAGTCACCAAAAAGCAGCCTATGAACACTGAAGTTGGGTTGCAGACCAGGCCCAATGATCTTTTTCAAGCAAACCAGGCCCGCGATGTGGTTGCCTGAAGATACCACAATCATGAGTGATAGCACCATGCCGCAGGAGGAGAGGGAGTCTCCCTGTTCATAAGCGTTCCACTGGTCCATGCTTAGCCCCTGTGAATGGTTGATTTAGAGGGAATGGTCAAGTAAGGCAACTCCCCACCAGAACACGAGGCACAGCTTAGCAGGGAGTGTGTCAAGATCCTAATCTATTAGGGTGAATAGGACAAAGGATAAAAAGATCCCAGGTTCTAGCCCCCTGAGGGGGCTAATAGTTATTAAATAAAAAGTGACCCCCCTTTCCTAGTTTTACATATAAAAAT